>NW_028260744.1:0-32500 GCF_056163025.1 Triticum urartu | reverse complement strand
CTAGAATGGATTTCTTATGTGGAATACTAATGGATAGGGCTTCGTTGCTAAGTGCTACAAGATCTAGTGCACTGGAACTCGTGGTTATGGACCCGAATCCTTTAGTATGGAACATTGTCTTTTCCAAGTAAAAACCCCTAGTATATGAAAGAATGAAAAGGTGCTTTCGTTCTTGTGGAATAAGAAGCCCTCGTACCTTAATGAAAGGAAAATCGTAATTTTTCGTTAGGTATTTGACCAAATAGGATCGTCCAGTTCCTACAGAACCTATCACTAAAATACCCGATAGGGCTAAGCGGAACGAAAAGGGTTTTCCATGAGATGGTAAATGAAAACGATTAGTCCCACACGAGGTTTGGGAATAAGTGATTGTCTGATAATGAGCAAGGAATATACGTCTTTCTGCTAAAGAGGATCTATTAAACTCATAATTCATTAGATCCTTGTTATCAATGCCAACTAGGTATCATAAGTAAATGGATCCCGGTTGTTCAATCCTTTGATAACCAAGGTCATTCTTTGCTAAAGAGAAATGATCACTATGAGTCAGACTCAATAGAATTGGATCCATTCCAAATAGCGAGAATTAGGATTCTTGATCCCTCTCAATCTCTCTTTCAATTCGAGGATCCAGAGAGGTGTTTTCATAGTCATCTCCGAATATTTGCCATCTCGGAATATTTTCGATTTCATTTTTCTATGATATGTCTTTCTATATGAAAATTGGTTATTTACGATGTACGATGATCCCTGTTAAGCATCCATGGCTGAATGGTTAAAGCGCCCAACTCATAATTGGTAAATTTGCGGGTTCAATTCCTGCTGGATGCACACGAACGGGAACATTCCATAAGTCTATTGGAACTGGCTCTCTATCCATGGAATCTCATCCATCATCCATACATAACGAATTGGTATGGTATATTCATACCATAACATAAGAACAATAAGAACTCGAATTCTTATCGATACTGGAACTCAGAGCATAGGAGGGAAAGTCGATTTATGGATGGAATCAAATACGCAGTATTTACAGAAAAAAGTCTTCGTTTATTGGGAAAGAATCAATATACTTTTAATGTCGAATCGGGATTCACTAAGACAGAAATAAAGCATTGGGTCGAACTCTTCTTTGGTGTTAAGGTGGTAGCTGTGAATAGCCATCGACTACCTGGAAAAGGTAGAAGAATAGGACCTATTCTGGGCCATACAATGCATTACAGACGTATGATCATTACCCTTCAACCGGGTTATTCTATTCCACTTCTAGATAGAGAAAAAAACTAAAGGAGAATACTTAATAATACGGCGAAACATTTATACAAAACACCTATCCCGAGCACACGCAAGGGAACCGTAGACAGGCAAGTGAAATCCAATCCACGAAATAATTTGATCCATGGACGGCACCGTTGTGGTAAAGGTCGTAATTCCAGAGGAATCATTACCGCAAGGCATAGAGGGGGAGGTCATAAGCGCCTATACCGTAAAATAGATTTTCGACGGAATCAAAAAGACATATCTGGTAGAATCGTAACCATAGAATACGACCCTAATCGAAATGCATACATTTGTCTCATACACTATGGGGATGGTGAGAAGAGATATATTTTACATCCCAGAGGGGCTATAATTGGAGATACTATTGTTTCTGGTACAAAAGTTCCTATATCAATGGGAAATGCCCTACCTTTGAGTGCGGTTTGAACTATTGATTTACGTAATTGGAAGTAACCAATTAGGTTTACGACGAAACCTAGAAATCGATCACTGATCCAATTTGACTACCTCTACGGGATAGACCTCAACAGAAAACTGTTGAGTAACGGCAGCAAGTGATTGAGTTCAGTAGTTCCTCATAGAAAATTATTGGCTCTAGAGATATGGTAATATGGAGAAGACAAAATTGTTTGAAGCACGCACAGAACCGGAAGCGCCCCTTGTTTCAAAGAGAGGAGGACGGGTTATTCACATTTAATTTGATGGTCAGAGGCAAATTGAAAGCTAAGCAGTGGTAATTAAGACCCCCGGGGGAAAATAGGGATGTCTCCTACGTTACCCATAATATGTGGAAGTATCGACGTAATTTCATAGAGTCATTCGATCTGAATGCTACATGAAGAACATAAGCCAGATGACGGAACGCAGAGACCTAGGATGTAGAAGATCATAACATGAGCGATTCGGCAGATTTGGATTCCTTTCCTATATATCCACTCATGTGGTACTTCATCATATGATTCATATAAGATCCATCTGTCTAGAGATCGTCATATACATCTAGAAAGCCGTATGCTTTGGAAGAAGCTTGTACAGTTTGGGAAGGGGTTTTTTGAGAGAAAAGAAGAATCTACTTCAACCGATATGCCCTTAGGCACGGCCATGCATAACATAGAAATCACACGTGGAAGGGGTGGGCAATTAGCTAGAGCAGCAGGTGCTGTAGCGAAACTCATTGCAAAAGAGGGTAAATCGGCCACTTTAAGATTACCATCTGGGGAGGTCCGTTTAGTATCCCAAAACTGCTTAGCAACAGTCGGACAAGTGGGTAATGTTGGGGTGAACCAAAAAAGTTTGGGTAGAGCCGGATCTAAGTGTTGGCTAGGTAAACGCCCCGTAGTAAGAGGGGTAGTTATGAACCCTGTGGACCACCCCCATGGGGGCGGTGAAGGGAAAGCTCCCATTGGTAGAAAAAAACCCACAACCCCTTGGGGTTATCCTGCGCTTGGAAGAAGAACTAGGAAAAGGAAAAAATATAGCGATAGTTTTATTCTTCGTCGCCGTAAGTAAATACGTAACTAGGAATATGGAAAATTGCATTTTTGGAATTTGCAATAATGCGATGGGCGAACGACGGGAATTGAACCCGCGCATGGTGGATTCACAATCCACTGCCTTGATCCACTTGGCTACATCCGCCCCTTATCCAGCTAAAGGATTTTTTTCTTTTTTCCATTGATCATTATTCTATTTATTCTGACCTCCGTACTTCGATCGAGATATTGGACATAGAATGCCACTCTTTAAAAAGGAAAAAAGGAGTAATCAGCTGTGACACGAAAAAAAACGAATCCTTTTGTAGCTCATCATTTATTGGCAAAGATAGAAAAGGTCAATATGAAGGAGGAGAAAGAAACAATAGTAACGTGGTCCCGGGCATCTAGCATTCTACCCACAATGGTTGGCCATACAATCGCGATTCATAATGGAAAGGAACATATACCTATTTACATAACAAATCCTATGGTAGGTCGCAAATTGGGGGAATTCGTGCCTACTCGGCATTTCACGAGTTATGAAAATGCAAGAAAGGATACTAAATCTCGTCGTTAACTGAATTCTGAATAGAAAGATTAAGAAGAAAAAAAGATTCAAAATAAAGACAGAAATACCCAATATCTTGCTAGAACAAGATATTGGGTATTTCTGTCTTCAAAAATTCTTATATGTTAGCAGAAAAACCTTATCCATTAATAGATGGAACTTCAACAGCAGCTAAGTCTAGAGGGAAGTTGTGAGCATTACGTTCGTGCATTACTTCCATACCAAGGTTAGCACGGTTGATGATATCAGCCCAAGTATTAATAACGCGACCTTGACTATCAACTACAGATTGGTTGAAATTGAAACCATTTAGGTTGAAAGCCATAGTACTAATACCTAAAGCAGTGAACCAGATTCCTACTACAGGCCAAGCAGCCAAGAAGAAGTGTAAAGAACGAGAGTTGTTGAAACTAGCATATTGGAAGATTAATCGGCCAAAATAACCATGAGCAGCCACAATATTATAAGTTTCTTCCTCTTGACCAAATTTGTAACCCTCATTAGCGGATTCATTTTCAGTAGTTTCCCTGATCAAACTAGAGGTTACCAAGGAACCATGCATAGCACTGAATAGGGAACCGCCGAATACACCAGCTACACCTAACATGTGGAATGGATGCATAAGGATGTTGTGCTCTGCCTGGAATACAATCATAAAGTTGAAAGTACCAGAGATTCCTAAAGGCATACCATCAGAAAAGCTTCCTTGACCAATAGGGTAAATCAAGAAAACAGCAGTAGCAGCTGCAACAGGAGCTGAATATGCAACAGCAATCCAAGGACGCATACCCAGACGGAAACTAAGTTCCCACTCACGACCCATATAACAAGCTACACCAAGTAAGAAGTGTAGAACAATTAGCTCATAAGGACCACCATTGTATAACCACTCATCAACAGATGCAGCTTCCCAAATTGGGTAAAAGTGCAATCCGATCGCCGCAGAAGTAGGGATAATAGCACCAGAGATAATATTGTTTCCATAAAGTAAAGAACCAGAAACAGGCTCACGAATACCATCAATATCTACTGGAGGGGCAGCGATGAAGGCGATAATAAATACAGAAGTTGCGGTCAATAAGGTAGGGATCATCAAAACACCGAACCATCCGATGTAAAGACGATTTTCAGTGCTAGTTATCCAGTTGCAGAAGCGACCCCACAGGCTTGTACTTTCGCGTCTCTCTAAAATTGCAGTCATGGTAAGATCTTGGTTTATTCAAATTGCAAGGACTCCCAAGCACACGTATTAACTAGAATATAGATAATAGAAGGCTTGTTATTTAACAGTATAACATAGACTATATACCAATGTCAACCAAGTCAGCCCAAAGATTAGCTATCCATATAACTAAATTAACCAAACCAATAATTTTGTATTTGTAAATGAAGTGAGTCAAAGTGAAAAACTTTGATGGGTCTTTTCTATATGGGTTGCCCGGGACTCGAACCCGGAACTAGTCGGATGGAGTAGATAATTCTTCCTTGTTACAATAGAGAAAAATCCCTCCCCAAATCGTGCTTGCATTTTTCATTGCACACGACTTTCCCTATGTAGAAATAGCCAATTTCTATTCCAAAGAGGAAGTTCTACTAATTTTTTTAATTAGTAAGTTGATTCACCTACTCTTTATTATAATAAAAAGAACATTTCAGAATGAAAAATAGAAAAGTTTTTTCTTGATCATTTATCAACCCTTTCCTGTTTCTTAATTTCGTCTAATGATTAATTAAGAGGGTTGACCAGGTCATTGATACGTATAATATCCAAATACCAAATACGCTCAGTGTGTGATCCACAGAAAGAAAAAAGAGTTGTTTTGGTGAACATCAAAGAAAAAACTTGCTCTTCTTCCATAAAAAATTCTTCTAAAAATGCCGAACCCAATCGTTGCATAAAAGTTCGTACCGTGCTTTTATGTTTACGAGCTAAAGTTCTAGCACATGAAAGTCGAAGTATATACTTTAGTCGATACAAAGTCCGTTTTTTCGAAGATCCACTATGATAATGAAAAAGATTTCTACATATCCGACCAAATCGATCAAGAATATCCCAATCTGATAAATCTGTCCAAATGGGTTTACTAATAGGATGCCCCGATCCAGTACAAAATTGAGCTTTTGATAAGTATCCTATGAGGAGAGTAGCGGGGACTATGGTATCGAATTTTTTCATTCGAGTATCTATTAGAAATGAATTCTCCAGCATTTGATTCCTTACTAACAAAGAACTTTTTTGTACACTTGAAAGGTACCCCATAAAATCGAAGCAAGAGTTTGCTAATTGGTTTATATGGATTCTTCGCGGCTGAGTCCAAAAACAGAAATAATATTGCCAGAAATTGATAAGGTAGCATTTCCATTTCTTCTTCAAAAAAAAAGTGCCTTTTGATGCAAGAATTGCCTTTCCTTGATATCGAACATAATGCATAAGAGGATCCATAAAGAACCATAGGGTTTTCCGAGAAAAACCAGGGTACATTATCCCAAAATGTTCCATCTTCCTAGAAAAGTGGATTCGTTCCAGAAAAGTTCCAGAAGATGCTAATGGTAAGCAAGAAGATTGTTTACGAAGAAACAACAAAAAAAATTCATATTCTGATACATAAGAGTTATATAGGAATTGAAATAGTCTTTTATTTTCTTTTTGAAAAAAAAAAATGGATTTCATTGAAGTAATAAAACTATTCCAATTCGAATAATAGTTGAGAAAGAATCGCAATAAATGCAAAGATGGAACATCTTGGATACGGTATTGAAGGAGTTGAACCAGGATTTCCAAATGGATAGGATAGGGTATTTCTATATGTGATAGATAATCCAAATGCAAAAATTTGTCTTCTAAAAAGGGAAATATTGAATGAATAGAGCGTAAATTCTGAAACTTTGGTATTTCTTTTTCTTTCAGACAAAAAAATTCCCGTAGCGAGAATGGGATTTCCACAACGATCGCAAACCCTTCAGATAGAATCTGAGAATAAAACTCAGAATAAAAATAATTTTTGTAATCCAATAATCGATCTTGGTTAGGATGATTAACCGAGTTATCCAAAAAATTCTGCTGATACATTCGAATAATTAAACGTTTCACAAGTAGTGAACTAAATTTCTTGTTATTACAACTAACAACTATTTCCACAGGTTCAGAACCATTTAATCCATAATGGTGGGCAAATGCATAAATATATTCCTGAAAGAGAAGTGGGTAGACAAAGTATTGTTGACGAGATTTATGTTTTTCTGAATACCCTTCGAATTTTTCCATTTGTATTTCTACTTGAATCAGAGAGAAGAAGCATTTCTCGGTTTATCGAATGATGATACATAGTGCAATATGGTCAGAACAGGGTGTTGCATTTTTAATACAAACCCTGGAAAGAAAGGGAGTCTAATCCACAGATCTTTTTCTGCTCCTTTTCTACCCAATTAGTTTATGTTTGTTCTAATTAAAAAAAAAGAACAGAACAAGTTTTTTATTTTTGCAGGCCAATCGCTCTTTTGACTTTGGAATACAGCCTCTTTATCAATATACTGCTTCTTTTACACATTCAATCCATAACATCCCTTATTCAATCCATAATCAAGAATAATTAGGATTTCTAAAAAAAAAAAGAAAAAATAAAGGGTCCACTCATAGGAAAACCCAACCTTTCCCCGCATCCGGCACTAATCTATTTTTAACGTCTAATTAGAGCGGGGAATCATTCCAATTAGGAAGTTCAGCTCGTTGCTTTTTATTTTACCAGAATTGGAGCCAGGCTCTATCCATTTATTCATTAGACCCAGAAAATCGTAATTTTGGATTCCATTCAAAAAAGATTGATTTTATTACGACATGCTATTTTTTCCATTCATTACCTTTGAGGATCAGTCGTGGTCTTCTAGACTCTACCAAGAGTCTGGACGAATTTGTTGTTTCATCCAAATGTGTAAAAGATCATAGTCGCACTTAAAAGCCGAGTACTCTACCATTGAGTTAGCAACCCAGATAAAAAAAGGATCTTAGATACGATCGAAATCCAAAAATCAATGGAATTACACCGCGCGCTTCTGTCAAAACATTGAACTAGCAAGACATCAAAAGATTTTTTTTATCGACCATGAAAAACACTCAAATGCCAAAACGAACAGGTCCGGTGAAATTCCACTAAAGTAAAGTTAAAAAAAGAGCGACCCTAATCACGATGGCCAAATTCTCCTTATTTTTAGCGATTTTTATTAACAAAAAATATATATTATAAAAAATATATATTATATTGTATGAGAATACATGCAAGAGGAACACCCTTATCATTTGAGCGAAGTGTAGGCGGAAAAATTGAATATGGAGTGAGGATAAAGAGACCCATCTATCTACAAATTCTATTTGTTCAATAGACCTTTGTCAATGGAAATACAATGGTAAGAAAACAAATTAGATAGAAAAAGTAAATAAAATAGGGGCTTATGTTGGATTGGCACGATATAATATAAATCCAAATAGGATTAAAAAAGAGGTAAATTGTGTCTAAATAATTAGACAACTAGGAATACTAATAATCTTCTCCTATCCTATTTTTTGATTCATTTAGTTCTTCAATTAACTCAAAGTTCTTTCTTTTTCTTTAAAGAATTCTGCCTTCCTTAAAATATCATAAACAGTTCTTGTTGGTTGAGCACCCTTTTCAAGGAAATAGAGAATAGCTGGAACATTTAAACAAGTTTGATTCTTTATCGGATCATAAAAACCTACTTTTTGAAGATCTCTTCCTTCTCTTCGAGATCGAACATCAATTGCAACGATTCGATAGACAGCTTATTGGGATAGATGTAGATAAACAACGCCCCCCCCTAGAAACGTATATGAGGTTTTCTCCTCATACGGCTCGAGAAAATGATTCGAATTTCTGTCGATAATAATAGAAATTAGACTATGACGTGCATTAATTTCCTTACAGAAAAAACAAATTTCATTTATACTCATGACTCAAGTGGGCTAATTTTGCCTGACAAACTTCGAAGGCAAAATCCTTCCAAAATTTTTGAGTCGTCTTTAAACTCTTTTCTTTGTCTCATTTCGAACGAATTGACTTTTATTCCTTATTCTAATCCAACTCTGTTGTTGAGACAATTGAAAATTGTGTTTACTTGTTCTGGAATCCTTTATCTTTGATTTGTGAAATCCTTGGGTTTAGACATTACTTCGGGAATTCCTATTTTTTTCTTTCAAAAGAGTAGCAACATACCCTTTTTTCTTATTTCCTTCGATAAAGCATTTATCTCTTCTATAGAAATCTAATAAGAGGGATTGATTCTGATATACTTTTATTGGACTTTCTTCTTATTTTAACCTTTCGATTTATTTCTATATTAAGGATAGACTGACAAAGTTGGCCTAATTTATTAGTTTTCACTAACCCTAGATTCTTTCCCTTGATAAAAAAAATTCTGTCCTCTCGAGCTCCATCGTGTACTATGTTACTTAAACCCAGCGCAAATTTGGTTCGGAACGAATAGAACAGGCTATGTCGAGCCAAGAGCATTTTCATTACTATGGAAAATGATGGATAGCAAAATCCACAATCGATCATGTCCTTCAAGTCGCACGTTGCTTTCTACCACATCGTTTTAAACGAAGTTTTACCATAACAAACATTCCTCTTTTCATTGCAAAGTGGTATAGAGAATTGATCCAATATGGATGGAATCATGAATAGTCATTGGTTTAGTTTTTTTATACTAATTAAAACTTGCTATCTATGGAGCAATATGGATAAAAGAAAGTAAGTATTTATCCGGGAAGCCTCCGCCAAGATCCAATTTATTTAAACCCATATTAAAATTCTATCATATGAATGAAACATAGTTTGAAAAAGACGACTAAACAAGTTTGCTTAAAACTTATTTATTCTTAAATTTCCACCCTCAACGGATGGCTCGAGATGATCAATCTTGAAGTGAGAAAAGAAGGATTGACTCTTCCTCAATAAATAAACTATCAACCTCCAAAAAAGTTTAATTAATTTAATTACTAGAATTAGAATTCTAGTAGTAATATATTTTTTCAGTACCAAAAACAATTAACTATAATAACTAAATAAACTATTCCAATGAAAAGATTGAAAGTTTTTGGTAGTTATAGAATTCTCGTACTTCTTCAACTCGAATACCAAAAGGAAGAAAAAAATATGACTAAGTGATTTTATAGTAGAGGCATATCCTGAATGTGCTTGATAGATCCCATTTTTTCATGAAAATAAAGATAGTCAATTTGACTGGACTTAAGACTTTATTATGTTTTCTGAGAAAGAATAAGATATCATTATTCTCTTTAATAAACTTTTGTCTCGTACGGAATACTATATGATTTCACCGTTTGTTTCATCAGAAACAATCTGGGACGGAAGGATTCGAACCTCCGAGTAACGGGACCAAAACCCGCTGCCTTACCACTTGGCCACGCCCCATTTCGGGTTTTATGCGACACTAATAAACACTAGTATGTTTATTTGTTATTCGTCAATACCATTTCAATTACATAAAAAAGGAGGGATATTCTCTTGCTAGTATTCTACACATGCGGATAATATAGAATCAAAAAAATGCATTGATCATTACATGGAATTCTATTAAGATATTATATGAAAGTCGAATTTATTCCACTCTCATTTGAGAGTGCGAATACAAGGAGGTATTTTGTGTTTGGGAAAGTCCGAAGAAAAAAGATTTTGAATCTGCCTTTTCCTTCTTTCCCTTAAAAAAATAACTCAAGAAAAATCCAATTATTTACTCTACAAGAATGAAATGCTTGTTATGCCTAATATACTTAGTTTAACCTGTATCTGTTTTAATTCTGTTCTTTATCCTACTAGTTTTTTCTTTGCCAAATTACCCGAAGCTTATGCTATTTTCAATCCAATCGTGGATATTATGCCTGTTATACCTCTATTCTTTTTTCTATTAGCCTTTGTTTGGCAAGCTGCTGTAAGTTTTCGATGAAATCTTTAGTACTCTGTATGCCAAATTGAATGATGTGTTCATTCCAAAAAAATTTTAAAATGGGTAAAAGCCGAGAAGTTTTATATTTTTATATTATGAACCTTCGATTCTAAAATTTAAATTCTTCTACATTGAATGGGTAGCTACAGCAATAAATTTGGATCAGCCTTTCTACTCCCCTGCACCTAGGTTGAGCAGGTACCTAAAGGTACCTACACAATACCTAACCACCTAACCCTATTTTTGCTATTGATAAGAGTGCTTATTATAAAAGAATTCTTGCAATTTTTTTCAAGAATTCTTTTTTGCATTTTTAGGTATAAAAAAAAACCATCCTAGTGGATCCGTGTGGTAAGGAAAAACTGGTAATCTATTCCTTAAAAAAAAATCTTGGAGATTATGTAATGCTTACTCTCAAACTTTTTGTTTATACAGTAGTGATATTCTTTGTTTCACTCTTTATCTTTGGATTCTTATCTAATGACCCAGGACGGAATCCTGGACGCGAGGAGTAAAAATTCAGTTTTTTTTTTTCTTATTGGATTTGTTTCGTACATTTATCTATGAGAAAATCCGGGGGTCAGAATTCTTTCCAATTCGAAAGTCCCAAATGATCCAAGGGAGCGGAAAGAGAGGGATTCGAACCCTCGGTACAAAAAAATTGTACAACGGATTAGCAATCCGCCGCTTTAGTCCACTCAGCCATCTCTCCACGTTCCAAAGCGAAAGGTTTCCGTGATATGATATAGGCAAGAAATAAGAAATAACGGTTGCAAAAAACCCCTTTTTTTTCTTTCAAAAGTCTATAAAAATTATATTGCCAATTCCATTTTAATTATATTCTTTTTTCTTAATGTTAATAAAAAAAGAAGAAAATTCTTGTTTTTTCTTTCTAAAAATCGATATTGGCCGAGAGACAATCAAATAGATTTTCTCTTTAGCGGGCATTTCCATATAGGACTTGTTATAATTATAATAAAACAAGCAGGTTATATAAAAAAAAACGCTTTTTTTGTCGATTATTTATCAAGAAAGCAAAAAGGGTTCTTATCAAATCCACCATAAAATTGGAAAGAAGCATAAAGTAAGTAGACCTGACTCCTTTAATGATGCCTCTATCCGCTATTCTGATATATAAATTCGATGTAGATGAAATTGTATAAGCGAATTTTTTTTATTTCCTTAGACTTAGACCGCGCAAGACAAGAATTTTTCGCTATTTACGATTTCATATTCTTGTTACTAGATGTTCTATAGGAATAAGAAGAAATCGCAACTCCTTTGCGCTACACATAAAATTGGATTTCGAAGGTCCATTTTTTTTTTTCAGAATCCTCTATTATTTTAGTTCTTCCACCCATGCAATAGAGAGGGAATGGGAAAAGAAGGGTTACTTTTATTTGCATTTTTCCCTTAAAAGATAGACTTTGAAATAGGAGTCTTGGAATAATGCTGAATTCAAAGGTTTATTTCTTTCTATAGTATAAGAAAAACAATTTATTTCTATTTCTATAGTATAAGAAAAACAAATAAATAGTATAAGAAAAACAAATCGAATCAAATTCATGGATTTACCACGACCTCGGTTGTGACTGTGACTCCATAGATAAAAATGGGAAATTTCTCTCTTCGAGACCATTGAAAAAGGGCATTGAACGAGAAAGAAATCGTCCACAGATAATAAAACTATCATATGCCTTGGAAAGTGATATGAGGTGCTCGGAAATGGTTGAAGTAATTGAATAGGAGGATCACTATGACTATAGCCCTTGGTAGAATTCCTAAAGAAGAAAATGATCTATTTGATACTATGGATGACTGGTTACGAAGGGACCGTTTCGTTTTTGTAGGATGGTCTGGCCTATTGCTCTTTCCTTGTGCTTATTTCGCTTTAGGGGGTTGGTTTACAGGGACAACTTTTGTAACTTCTTGGTATACCCATGGATTGGCTAGTTCCTATTTGGAAGGTTGTAATTTCTTAACCGCAGCAGTTTCTACCCCTGCCAATAGTTTAGCACACTCTTTGTTGCTACTATGGGGGCCCGAAGCACAAGGAGATTTTACTCGTTGGTGTCAATTAGGCGGTCTATGGACTTTTGTAGCTCTCCACGGGGCTTTTGCACTAATAGGTTTCATGTTACGCCAATTTGAACTTGCTCGGTCTGTTCAATTGCGGCCTTATAATGCAATCTCATTCTCTGGTCCAATTGCTGTTTTTGTTTCTGTATTCCTTATATTTATCCACTGGGGCAATCTGGTTGGTTCTTTGCGCCGAGTTTTGGCGTAGCAGCGATATTTCGATTCATCCTTTTCTTCCAAGGATTTCATAATTGGACGTTGAACCCATTTCATATGATGGGAGTTGCCGGAGTATTAGGTGCGGCTCTGCTATGCGCTATTCATGGAGCGACCGTAGAAAACACTCTATTTGAGGACGGTGATGGTGCAAATACCTTCCGTGCTTTTAACCCAACTCAAGCTGAAGAAACTTATTCAATGGTCACTGCTAACCGCTTTTGGTCCCAAATCTTTGGTGTTGCTTTTTCCAATAAACGTTGGTTACATTTCTTTATGCTATTTGTACCCGTCACCGGTTTATGGATGAGTGCTATTGGCGTAGTTGGCTTGGCTCTGAACTTACGTGCCTATGACTTTGTTTCCCAGGAAATCCGTGCAGCGGAAGATCCTGAATTTGAGACTTTCTACACCAAAAATATTCTTTTAAACGAGGGTATTCGTGCGTGGATGGCAGCTCAGGATCAGCCTCATGAAAATCTTATATTCCCTGAGGAGGTTCTACCACGTGGAAACGCTCTTTAATGGAACTTTCGTTTTAGCTGGTCGTGACCAAGAAACCACCGGCTTTGCTTGGTGGGCTGGGAATGCCAGACTTATCAATTTGTCCGGTAAACTGCTTGGAGCTCATGTAGCTCATGCCGGATTAATCGTATTCTGGGCCGGAGCAATGAACCTATTTGAAGTGGCCCATTTCGTACCAGAAAAGCCCATGTATGAACAAGGGTTGATTTTACTTCCACACTTAGCTACTCTAGGTTGGGGAGTAGGGCCAGGGGGGGAAGTTCTAGATACTTTTCCGTACTTTGTATCTGGCGTACTTCACCTAATTTCCTCCGCAGTCTTAGGCTTCGGTGGCATTTATCACGCGCTTCTGGGACCCGAGACTCTTGAGGAATCTTTTCCATTCTTTGGTTATGTCTGGAAAGATAGAAATAAAATGACTACAATTTTGGGTATTCACTTAATTTTGTTAGGTCTAGGTGCTTTTCTTCTAGTACTCAAGGCTCTTTATTTTGGCGGTGTATATGATACCTGGGCCCCTGGGGGGGGAGATGTAAGAAAAATTACCAATTTGACCCTTAGTCCCAGTGTTATATTTGGTTATTTACTAAAATCTCCTTTTGGTGGAGAAGGGTGGATTGTTAGTGTAGATGATTTAGAAGATATAATTGGTGGGCATGTATGGTTGGGTTTTATTTGTGTATTTGGCGGAATTTGGCATATTTTAACCAAACCCTTCGCATGGGCTCGCCGTGCATTTGTATGGTCTGGAGAAGCTTACTTGTCTTATAGTTTAGCTGCTTTATCTGTCTTTGGTTTTATCGCTTGTTGTTTTGTATGGTTCAATAATACAGCTTATCCGAGTGAGTTTTATGGACCCACCGGGCCAGAAGCTTCTCAAGCTCAAGCATTTACTTTTCTAGTTAGAGACCAGCGTCTTGGAGCTAATGTGGGATCCGCTCAAGGACCCACAGGTTTAGGTAAATATCTAATGCGTTCCCCAACTGGGGAGGTTATCTTTGGAGGGGAAACTATGCGTTTTTGGGACCTTCGTGCTCCATGGTTAGAACCTCTAAGGGGCCCCAACGGTTTGGACTTGAGTAGGTTGAAAAAAGACATACAACCTTGGCAAGAACGACGCTCAGCAGAATATATGACCCACGCTCCTTTAGGCTCTTTAAATTCCGTGGGTGGCGTAGCTACCGAGATCAATGCAGTTAATTATGTCTCTCCTAGAAGTTGGTTATCAACTTCTCATTTTGTTCTAGGATTCTTCTTTTTTGTGGGCCATTTATGGCATGCAGGAAGAGCCCGAGCTGCTGCAGCAGGTTTTGAAAAGGGAATCGATCGTGATTTGGAACCTGTTCTTTACATGAACCCTCTTAACTAAGATTTTCTTATTTATACCTGTTCTACTTTTTTTCTGTTCTGGCTCGGTTATTCCATCTAGCCGAGCCATTCATTCCTTTTTATGAAAGAAAGATAAGGGACAGAAAAAAAAAATAAATAAAAATGAAAGAAACAAACGTATTCAATAAGCAAAAGGAGAGAGAGGGATTCGAACCCTCGATAGTTCCTAGAACTATACCGGTTTTCAAGACCGGAGCTATCAACCACTCAGCCATCTCTCCACAGCCTAATCCTTATTTTACTCCTACAAATAGAACATAGCCATATAAAAAATAAAAAGATTTATTAGCCTCTAGAAAGATATCAGATACAAGTTCCTTTTCGATATATCTCTGTATACTGTATACACGGATACAGGATCCGCTATACCCGCTTGTGAAATAAAGAGTAAATAATCTCTTCTCACCCCCATATCCAAATAAAAAAGCGGTTTAAGTAATAAATTTGAATTAAAGAGAAGAATCAATGGATTCATGATTAAACCCCTCCTACTTCTTGTATTTTTTTACAATTTTGGTTTAAGTGAGGGATCAAATATGTAGTCAACTTTATTTGATGGTAGCTTGGAGGATTAGAAATATGACTATTGCTTTCCAATTAGCTGTTTTTGCATTAATTGCGACTTCCTCAGTCTTAGTAATTAGTGTACCCCTTGTATTTGCTTCTCCTGATGGTTGGTCAAATAATAAAAATGTTGTATTTTCCGGTACATCATTATGGATTGGACTAGTCTTTCTCGTAGCTATTCTGAATTCTCTCATTTCTTAAATGAAATTTGGTTAATATTTATTAACCCCATAAAAAAGAAATAATAAAGGCCATTTCTTCTAAAAAATTAGAATAGTGAGACGTATTAAAACGCAATTTGCGTTCCGAATTGCTAGCTCTTCTCTTTCAGTATTATGAAATTCCATTCCCATTAGAATATTCATTGACAGATAATAAAAAAAGGAAAACTCTAATATAATAGAAAATGAAATGAAACGGTCGACCCAGACATAGAAGGTCGACCCAGGCGGATATACGCTATAAAATATATACCGTAGCGAGCGTAGTTCAATGGTAAAATATCTCCTTGCCAAGGAGAAGATACGGGTTCGATTCCCGCCGCTCGCCCGCTTAATTTATCAAAGTACTATGATAAAAAGTTTAGTCTAGTTAACTGTTTAACTACTTATATTAAATTAAGTATTAATTAGGTGTTAGTCTATGCCGTATCCCTTACTATCTTACCCTTCCTTTGCATCCCACTCAAAAAAAGAGGGCGCTCCAGAGGCAGAAATAGAACTCGCCAACAGAGCTCCAAAAATTGGGTATTAACTGAGACAAACAACGGGCAAACTTTTTTTAAAGGGAAGGGAGAGGTAGACTGTCCCTTTCGTTTCATTTTTATTTTCTGCAGGGTAGGGAGAGGCCTTGCGCCTTCTTTTTTTGAAGGCAAGTGACTTCGCAAACTGCTCAATTTTGCCCTCTAGGGCCGGGAACTAATGAATAAAAAAGGGTTGGATACGCCCCTCTACCATACATATCTAGAGAAATAGAATAGTCCTTTTATACAGACTGCTAAGTGCGGAGACGGGAATCGAACCCGTGACCTCAAGGTTATGAGCCTCGTGAGCTACCAAACTGCTCTACTCCGCTCTGGAGTACCAGAAACTGGTGGACAAAAAAGGCTTGAATACAAGCCTCTAACATGTCTAGACAAATAGAATACTCCTTTTATACAGAATGGAGCGGGTAGCGGGAATCGAACCCGCATCGTTAGCTTGGAAGGCTAGGGGTTATAGTCGACGTTGGTTGATTATTTTTAACGTCTCTAATTCAAAACCGAACATGAAATTTTGATTTCATTCGGCTCCTTTATGGATATTCTCACCACTTAACATCTATGTCAGCTTTTCTATTTGAATGGAACCAAAGCTCTCCGCTTTCTAGATGATCCTTATAGAGTAGGAGATAGAAATTCTATCTAAATTCATCTAATCTACTTACTTCGTTCCCTAATTTCATTCAAGAGATCCTGAGGAAAAGAATTGGGTTTCCACCGAGCTGAAACAATATGCGGATGGTTCTAGTAAACCAAAACTATCGTTTTTTAGCTATTTGGCTTCCTTATTCCTTATTTTAAGAAGATTTAGTTACGATTGGAAATCAACTTTTTTGTATCTTCATCCATAGATCCTTTACTCATATTTTCAAAATTGGAATACTTAATCCAATGCAAAATTATGCTTCGCGACTCTGTACTCATAATCCTATTTTTATTTTGGATGCAATTTAAATTAGTCTTTGGATACAAATCGCCAGAATGTATATTCTTCCTCAATATGCTATTGAGAGGAAAAGGATTTAATCCTTTATAAGAACTAAAGTTTTCATCGGAATATAAAAATAAAAAACTTAAGGATGCCTTAAGTATATCATTTCAAATTCAGTTATTAATAGAACGAATCACACTTTTACCACTAAACTATACCCGCTACATTGTAGATTATGGTATAAATGGTACCCTTTGTCAAGGATAGCCATTTGACAAGAAGGCTAATTCCCCCTTATTGAATCAGATGGAGAAGGTTCATGACACTGAGCCGTTGGTACTTCTACTTCGATCGCTCGCCTTTACTTTAGGATTTAGATAGCCCCTCTGGTCTGTAAAAAAAATCTTTTCTTACCATGCTAATAGCGCCTGAACCAAATGTATTTATTTTGATTAGGATCCTATTCTACGGTTACGACTACAATAATAATTATTTACTTTGCAAGGACGTAAGTGTGTCAGACTGCTAAATTGTTTTATTATTCCTACAATATAAACTAGGGGATATAGGGGGTAACACTGTCCCTATAAATTCCTTTTTTCCTTTTCTTTTTTGTCCAGAATTGAACAAAAAAGAAATTATGGAAGATGTTTTCTTCCCCCATTAAGTCCGAGCCATAGAGTAAGAGTGAGATGAGTTTTCCAAATTCATCATAGACTTTCCCTATGGCTTGATAGAAGTAAGCAGCAAAGAGTCGTAACTTAAAGAAAAAAACGGACAGGGCCGACAGATTTACCTGATGTAAAGAAGATCCTAAAAGTCTCTGATTAGTCGACTCTCTCCATTTAACACTTTCCTCTCTCTCCTTTTTTCCACTGACTCAATTCTAGTTTATTAGATTCTTGTTTAAAAGAATGCAAAAAGTTCAATAGAACTAAGAACACATAAAAAATAGCATAGAGGATCAAGGCCATTACCAAAAGTTCCTCCCAAGGATCCTATATCCTATTGGGTATCTGTTCCCCGCCTTTTCCCGCTAGGATCGGAAATCTTATATTTTCCATATCCATATACCGTTGAATCCTTGGGGTTCCAGAATCCGCCTATTTTACTAGTCTTCGGAAACGGAAAACCCTGAACCAAGAAGAGTTGGATATGTTATGTAGGGTATGTTTTTTTTTATTAATTTTATTTTGAGCTCTCAAGATATCGATATATACATATACAATCTCTACATAATGTCTCTCTCTCTATCTCTATATATTATATATATAATATGTACATTATGCAGTAGACCCATAATGGGAAATCCAAGTGGCTAATTTTTGAATTAAATAAAAAGCCCTTTTAACTCAGTGGTAGAGTAATGCCATGGTAAGGCATAAGTCATCGGTTCAAATCCGATAAAGGGCTTTTTAAATTAGTGGTAGAGTAATCTCGTGCTAAGACGTAAGTCGTTGGTTCGAATCTGATAGAGTACTTTTCTACTAAATTGATTCACTTTTTTTCTTTGTTTTTGAAACTTTCTCTATATTTTTAGAGAATTTTATGACTTAGTGCGGGATGGATGCATTTTTGGTATGAACACTAAATGAAGCACGGAGAATTAATCTATAACGATCAACTAAAAAAAATCCTAGATGAAAACATAACAGAAAAGTTGGAAAAACTCTTTGCTTTGGATCTATTTATACTTTTCGAGTATATTGACAATTCCAAAAAACTGCTCATACTATGATTATAGTATAATCACGAGCGGTTGTATATGGCCCTATCGTCTAGTGATGCCCCTATCGTCTAGTGGTTCAGGACATCTCTCTTTCAAGGAGGCAGCGGGGATTCGACTTCCCCTGGGGGTAGGGAGTATTATGAAAGGAGGTTAATCATAGATTAGCAAAAACCCTAGAATAAATTCTTCCTGGGTCGATGCCCGAGTGGTTAATGGGGACGGACTGTAAATTCGTTGACAATGTCTACGCTGGTTCAAATCCAGCTCGGCCCAAACCAAAAATCTAGGGCTTCGTGAGTATGAACTAAATCCTTTTGTTTTTCTTCCATAAAATAAAATGTCTGATCTATAGAAATAAAAGATAAAGAAAAAAGGGAAATTTTTTTTTCTAATCCATATCTCTCTCATTCCTTTCTTACAAACAAAAGAGTTTTTCTTATTGAAGGCTGGATTATTATCCATTTTTAGTGATAAAAAATCACGACATACTAGTTATGTCACTCTCACTATACCCACGTATAATATAATATGTGGGTATGTAGTATATGATTCGTCTATTTCTTAGAGTACGAAAGACGAATCGAATCTTCTTATGGTTCTATTTAAGAATGGGTATGCCATACACCCCGCGGGGATTGTAGTTCAATTGGTCAGAGCACCGCCCTGTCAAGGCGGAAGCTGCGGGTTCGAGCCCCGTCAGTCCCGAACTAGGGTTCAATGAATGGAGAAATTGATATTTCCTTTTTCCATGAAAAAAAGGGGCAGGGAGCAAGATCAAATACCCACAGGGCACCCTTACTTCACTTTTTTATTTTGCATCTCTCATTAAAGAGGGAGGGAGGGCATATAGGAATTTTTTTTTCACTACTCCCAATCGATAAAGAAAGACACACATACGATATGTGGATTAGTAGAATTTAGGATATTATATTACTCTATCTTTCTTTATGATGATACCATCCTCATCTTAATTTCCTATTCCACTCTTATGGAATAGAGTACCGGTATTTTACCGGAATCCATACATAAATCGTATTCCCTTTTTATTTCAGACCTCTTTTCCCCATCTCACTTCTACTGCTTATTTGGATGTCTATGTGACCCATAGAAAGTGAAAGTTGGTCATATAATACATACATAATTGTATGTATAACTATAAGAAAAAGGAAGGGAAATTGTATAAGATTAAGAAAGTATAAGATTAAGAAAGCTCGTGGGTTAGAGATATAGAAAAGAAAAAGTAGAAAAGGATTAAAAAAGAGGGAATTCCTAATCCAATCAAAAAACCCATTTTGGTCTTAGTGTGGATAGAGGATCTTCCTATGTTATACTATATAACTCTCATCCGTGAAATATAACTCTCATCCATGAATTGATTTGATAGATCCGATATTCATAATATTGAATTGATTCAGTATTATCAGAATGCAAGCCCTACCCTTGAATTTACAAGATACCCCTTTTTCCTCTCCATGGGATTACATCCCGAGTTATTGTGAAAATAAAAAATAAAGAGGTTATGGAAGTCAATATTCTCGCATTTATTGCTACTGCACTGTTCATTCTAGTTCCTACTTCTTTTTTACTTATTATTTATGTAAAAACAGTCAGCCAAAATAATTAATTGGAATTCCAATTAATCATTGAAGAAATTAAAAAGGGATTAAATAAAAAAAATCCAAGTCTTAAATGAAAGGATCTGGTTGGAATCTTAAAGTGTGGTAGAAAGAACTACATATAGTTTTTTCTACGACACTTTAGATTCTTTCTATTATATTATCTTTGAATCTACATAGAATAGATTAGTAGATTGAAATAGTTAAGTAGTCTAATTCAATTTCTTTTTTCATTGCATCCACTTAATTTCAATCAGGTCAAAATAAAAAAATCTAAGACAATTCTTGACCAAAGAATCCATGGAAGGAAAGAAAAATAATATGAAGAATAGACTATAGTAAAAAGTAAAAGGAAATGGAAAATGTGTGATATGCCGTGAATAGTTCCGTGGAAGAAAGTCTAATTTTCTTATGTATAGAACTTTTTTTAACCATTCGTCATTTCTAGTAGAAATTCTGAATTGGTATAATGGCTCTTTCTTACATTACAACTTACAATACAAGAGTTTCTTACAGGAGTGAAACAAAACTAAAGAAAAAGATTAAAGAATAACGTTTGACAAAATGATTAATGCAAAATGATCCATTAAAGAAAAGAATTGATACAACAATTTGATTACTTAATCAATTAGTAGTATCCCTAGAGTCCACTCCTTCCCCATACTACTAGTGAAAGAGAAAATGTAAAGACTACCATTAAAGCAGCCCAAGCGAGACTTACTATATCCATCTAAATTATGTCTCCTATTTCTATGAAGGGATTATTCTACTATTGATCAATAATCATAGTGGAATCAAGGGTACAGAGTCAAAAAGGGATTCCGCCCTAAGGCCATGGATCAATCAGTTCAAGGAATTTACTCCTAACAAATTCTTATAGGAATTCTGGTAGAATTAGAGAGCATTAAAAATACGAGATACTATAGCCCTTTTTTCCTTAAAAAAGAAAGAGTACGGGAATGATGTCCTGAATAGAAGAAGCGGGAATAGGAAGATTTTTTATTCCTTTTGTTACTCTTTTTTTTTTTTTTAAGCAAAGGACGCCCGAATATACCATAAAATTATCGATAGATAAATATTTATTGGATACCTACCTTACCTAATGTTTATTTTTGACCTAAACCCTGCAGCCTTGCTTTGTATCATTCTATGAAAGAATGAAGAGATTTTATCCATAATACAACTCCTAAATTGATTTTTGATCGACCTATTTAATCTGATTCTCGTTAGAATTAAGTAGTCCTTACTTTAGTGTATGTAGGTAACATAAGATGTACGATAAAAAAATGTATAATAATTAGTAAGTCTTGATATTCTTTCGTGGAGTCCCTTCTTGAATCTTAGATTGAAAAAAAAAAAGAATGCCCCTTAGGGACCTTTCTTTGGATACCAAGATTTCTGACATCTTATCCTCGTATTTTAAAATTATCAAATCGAATCTCAATTAAGAACCAATTCAAATTCATATAATAAAAGAATAAGGAAACACTACCTCACCCCTATTGATAACCATTTTGGCCACTACCGTCAAAACAAACCCTAACCCTAGTTTGAGGATAGAACTATGGTATGGTTTCTCTAAACCCAGTATCGGCAGGCCCAGTTACTCTCTTGCCCGAACTTATGCGAAGTAAAAATTTATCGAATTCGATCAGCACTATAAAAAAAACCTAAGTATTTTATTGATCAGGCGGCACCCAGATTTGAACTGGGGATAAAGGATTTGCAGTCCCCTGCCTTACCGCTTGGCCATGCCGCCAAAAAATCCGATCAAAAATCTAGAAAACAGCAAGTATTCATCCACGTTTTCTTACGAAAAGCCCCTTTTATTTTGAATATAATTCTACTTACTTTTTTCCAATCTTTTTCAAAAAATCTATTCCTGCTTTTTTTGATCCAGTTTCTATTATTCTCCTCGATAGATTCTATCTTAAAACATACATTGTTAACACAATAAAACTTCCCATTTCTTTCTATTGAGATGAAAAAGAAGAAAAAGTGGATTTCTATTCACAGGCTGCAAAATTCAGAATAAATTGGAACCGTTAACTAGAATTCTCTTTTTTTTATTGCAGTAGTGAACTACTCTTAAATCGGTATTATCTCCCCCCCCCCTTCAATGGCATAATAAAATATTATGGCTTTATGCTTAATCCGTGTATAGGTAAACTTTAGGTCCGAACAGCATTATTATCCAAAGATCCCCTTTATGTACATATCTCTATGGGGAATCATGCTTTAATTTTTCAAAGTATTAAATTAAATATCTTGAATAAAAAAAGGAAATTTGCTCTGATATAGAGTATAACCTGACTATCTTGGCGTACCCAAGTGAAATTACGATAAAAGAAAAGCATGGATATGGGGAGAGGTGGATAACTAGATTGGCATGTACTTAAAAAAGGGACTTACTTTATTTTAGAATTCCACAATGAAATACTGAATTTTCTAGCAATTATACTACTCCGATCCGAAATAAAAAAGAACCCTCAAATTATTTTGAGAAATTAAAGTAAGCACGCTATTCTAAATCGAAGTAAAGTCAAACTTTCTAGTATATTATATTACGGCTTTATTACATTCATAGAAAGGAGATAAAATGAGAAATCTTTGCCATCCAATCTGATTAGAATATCATAACATAAAGTATAAGTGGCAGAATTTTTTTTGTAGGAATGTTTTATCAATTCATTTTCATTTCATTTGTACCCCTGGCAAACTCGAACTTTCGTCCAAATGGTCTCTATTCATATGTATGAAATACATATATGAAATACGTATGTGGAGTTCCCTAGAATTTCATGTGATTCAGTAAACAGAATATAGATTCCATGATTGCTAGATCGATCCATAGGGATTGATGAAGAGTGAGCTGATAATGGAATTTTTCTTTGATAAACAGGAAACTTAAGATTAAGATGCTCCGGAATGGAAACGAGGGAATGTCCACAATACCCGGATTTAGTCAGATCCAATTCGAGGGATTTTGTAGGTTCATTAATCAAGCCTTGGCAGAAGAACTTGACAAGTTTCCAACAATTAAAGATCCAGATCACGAAATTGCATTTCAATTATTTGCGAAAGGATATCAACTGCTAGAACCCTCGATAAAAGAAAGAGATGCTGTGTATGAATCACTCACCTATTCTTCCGAATTATATGTATCTGCGAGATTAATTTTTGGTTTCGATGTGCAAAAGCAAACCATTTCTATCGGAAACATTCCTATAATGAATTCCTTAGGAACCTTTATTATAAATGGAATATACCGAATTGTGATCAATCAAATATTGCTAAGTCCTGGTATTTACTACCGCTCGGAATTAGATCATAAGGGAATTTCTATCTACACTGGCACTATAATATCAGATTGGGGGGGGAGATCGGAATTAGCAATTGATAAAAAAGAAAGGATATGGGCTCGCGTGAGTAGAAAACAAAAGATATCTATTCTAGTTCTATCATCAGCTATGGGTTCGAATCTAAGAGAAATTCTGGATAATGTTTCCTACCCTGAAATTTTCTTGTCTTTCCCGAATGCTAAAGAGAAGAAGAGGATTGAGTCAAAAGAAAAAGCTATTTTGGAGTTTTATCAACAATTTGCTTGTGTAGGTGGGGACCTGGTATTTTCGGAGTCCTTATGCGAGGAATTACAAAAGAAATTTTTTCAACAAAAATGTGAATTAGGAAGGATTGGTCGACGAAATATGAATCGGAGACTTAATCTTGATATTCCTCAGAACAATACATTCTTGTTACCACGAGATGTATTGGCCGCTACGGATCATTTGATTGGAATGAAATTTGACGGGTATACTTGACGATGACGATATGAATCACTTGAAAAATAAACGTATTCGTTCGGTTGCGGATCTGTTACAAGATCAATTCGGATTGGCTCTTGGTCGTTTACAACATGCAGTTCAAAAAACTATTCGTAGAGTATTCATACGTCAATCGAAACCGACTCCCCAAACTTTGGTAACTCCAACTTCAACTTCAATTTTATTAATAACTACTTATGAGACCTTTTTTGGCACATACCCGTTATCTCAAGTTTTTGATCAAACGAATCCATTGACACAAACTGTTCATGGGCGAAAAGTGAGTTGTTTAGGTCCTGGAGGGTTGACGGGGAGAACCGCAAGTTTTCGGAGCCGAGATATTCATCCGAGTCACTATGGGCGTATTTGTCCAATTGACACGTCTGAAGGAATCAATGTTGGACTTACTGGATCCTTAACAATTCATGCGAGAATTGATCACTTGTGGGGATCCATAGAGAGTCCGTTTTATGAAATATCTGCTGAGAAAGCAAAAGAAAAAAAAGAGAGACAGGTGGTTTATCTATCACCAAATAGAGATGAATATTATATGATAGCAGCAGGAAATTCTTTGTCCTTGAATCAAGGTATTCAGGAAGAACAGGTTGTTCCGGCTAGATACCGTCAAGAATTCTTGACTATTGCATGGGAACAGATTCATGTTAGAAGTATTTTTCCTTTCCAATATTTTTCTATTGGGGGTTCTCTCATTCCTTTTATTGAGCACAATGATGCGAATCGGGCTTTAATGAGTTCTAATATGCAGCGCCAAGCAGTTCCGCTTTCTCGGTCCGAGAAATGCATTGTTGGAACTGGATTGGAACGCCAAACAGCTCTAGATTCGAGGGTTTCCATTATAGCCGAACGCGAGGGAAAGATCATTTCTACTGATAGTCATAAGATACTTTTATCAAGTAGTGGGAAGACTATAAGTATTCCTTTAGTTAACCACCGTCGCTCTAACAAAAATACTTGTATGCACCAAAAACCCCGGGTTCCACGGGGTAAATCCATTAAAAAAGGACAAATTTTAGCAGAAGGAGCTGCTACAATTGGGGGCGAACTTGCTTTAGGAAAAAACGTATTAGTAGCTTATATGCCATGGGAAGGTTACAATTTTGAAGACGCAGTACTAATTAGCGAACGTTTGGTATATGAAGATATTTATACCTCTTTTCACATCCGGAAATATGAAATTCAGACGGATACGACAAGCCAGGGCTCCGCTGAAAAAATCACTAAAGAAATACCACATCTAGAAGAACATTTACTCCGCAATTTGGACAGAAATGGAGTTGTTAGGTTGGGATCCTGGGTAGAAACTGGTGATATTTTAGTAGGTAAATTAACGCCTCAGATAGCGAGCGAATCATCTTATATCGCGGAAGCTGGATTATTACGGGCCATATTTGGCCTTGAGGTTTCCACTTCAAAAGAAACTTCTCTGAAATTACCTATAGGTGGAAGAGGGCGCGTTATCGATGTGAAATGGATCCAAAGGGACCCGCTCGACATAATGGTTCGTGTATATATTTTACAGAAACGTGAAATCAAAGTTGGGGATAAAGTAGCCGGAAGACATGGGAATAAAGGGATCATTTCCAAAATTTTGCCTAGGCAAGATATGCCCTATTTGCAAGATGGAACACCCGTTGATATGGTCTTCAATCCCTTAGGAGTACCCTCCCGAATGAATGTGGGACAAATATTTGAAAGCTCGCTCGGATTAGCGGGGGATCTGCTAAAGAAACATTATAGAATAGCACCCTTTGATGAGAGATATGAGCAAGAGGCTTCAAGAAAACTTGTGTTTTCAGAATTATATGAAGCCAGTAAAGAAACAAAAAATCCATGGGTATTTGAACCCGAGTACCCGGGAAAAAGCAGAATATTTGATGGAAGAACAGGCGACCCCTTTGAGCAACCTGTTCTAATAGGGAAGTCCTATATCTTAAAATTAATTCATCAAGTTGATGAGAAAATTCATGGGCGTTCTACTGGGCCCTACTCACTTGTTACACAACAACCGGTTAGAGGAAGAGCCAAGCAAGGGGGACAACGAGTAGGAGAAATGGAAGTTTGGGCTTTAGAAGGATTTGGTGTTGCTCATATTTTACAAGAGATACTTACTTATAAATCTGACCATCTTATAGCTCGCCAAGAAATACTTAATGCTACGATCTGGGGAAAAAGAATACCTAATCATGAGGATCCTCCAGAATCTTTTCGAGTGCTCGTTCGAGAACTACGATCTTTGGCTCTAGAACTGAATCATTTCCTTGTATCTGAAAAGAACTTCCAGGTTAATAGGGAGGAAGTTTGATCGGAATAAATATAAATTCTTTTCTTATTTCTATTTTATGATTGACCAATATAAACATCAACAACTTCAAATTGGACTCGTTTCCCCTCAACAAATAAAGGCTTGGGCTAACAAAAACCTACCTAATGGAGAAGTCGTTGGCGAAGTCACAAGGCCCTCTACTTTTCATTATAAAACCGATAAACCAGAAAAAGATGGATTGTTTTGCGAAAGAATCTTTGGACCCATAAAAAGCGGGATTTGCGCTTGTGGCAATTCTCGAGCGAGCGGAGCTGAAAACGAAGACGAAAGATTTTGCCAAAAATGCGGGGTCGAATTTGTGGATTCTCGGATACGAAGATATCAAATGGGATACATCAAACTCGCATGTCCCGTGACTCATGTGTGGTATTTGAAAGGTCTTCCTAGTTATATCGCGAATCTTTTAGATAAACCTCTTAAGAAGTTGGAGGGCCTAGTATACGGCGATTTCTCTTTTGCTAGGCCCAGCACTAAAAAACCCACTTTTTTACGATTACGAGGTTTATTCGAAGAGGAAATTGCATCCTGTAACCACAGCATTTCTCCCTTTTTTTCTACCCCAGGCTTTGCAACATTTCGAAATCGGGAAATTGCGACAGGAGCAGGTGCTATTAGAGAACAATTAGCAGATTTGGATTTGCGAATTATTATAGAGAATTCTTTGGTCGAATGGAAGGAATTAGAAGACGAGGGGTATAGTGGAGATGAGTGGGAAGATAGAAAAAGACGAATAAGAAAAGTTTTTTTGATTAGACGCATGCAATTGGCGAAACATTTTATTCAAACAAATGTAGAACCAGAATGGATGGTTTTGTGCTTATTACCGGTTCTTCCTCCCGAATTGAGACCTATTGTTTATAGGTCTGGAGATAAAGTAGTGACTTCAGACATTAATGAACTTTATAAGAGAGTTATCCGTCGGAACAACAATCTTGCCTATCTATTAAAAAGAAGTGAATTAGCGCCAGCAGATTTAGTAATGTGCCAGGAAAAATTGGTACAAGAAGCCGTGGATACACTTCTTGATAGTGGGTCCCGCGGGCAACCGACGAGGGATGGTCACAATAAAGTATACAAATCACTTTCAGATGTAATTGAAGGTAAAGAGGGAAGGTTTCGCGAGACTCTGCTTGGGAAACGGGTCGATTACTCGGGGCGTTCTGTCATTGTTGTGGGTCCTTCGCTTTCATTACATCAATGTGGATTACCTCTAGAGATAGCAATAAAGCTTTTTCAGCTATTTGTAATTCGCGATTTAATCACGAAACGCGCCACTTCTAATGTAAGGATTGCTAAAAGGAAAATTTGGGAAAAAGAACCCATTGTATGGGAAATACTTCAAGAAGTTATGCGGGGACATCCTGTACTGTTAAATAGAGCACCTACCCTGCATAGATTAGGCATACAGGCCTTTCAACCCACTTTAGTAGAGGGGCGTACTATTTCTTTACACCCATTAGTGTGTAAGGGTTTCAATGCGGACTTTGATGGAGATCAAATGGCTGTTCATCTACCTTTATCCTTGGAAGCTCAGGCAGAAGCCCGTTTACTTATGTTTTCTCATATGAATCTCTTATCTCCCGCTATTGGGGATCCTATTTGCGTACCAACCCAAGACATGCTTATCGGGCTTTATGTATTAACGATTGGAAAGCGTCGAGGTATTTGTGCAAATAGATATAATAGTTGCAGAAACTACCCAAATCTAAAAGTAAATTACAATAATAATAATAATTTTAAATATAGGAAAGATAAAGAACCCCATTTTTCTAGTTCTTATGATGCACTGGGAGCTTATAGACAAAAACTAATCAGTTTAGATAGTCCCTTGTGGCTACGATGGAACCTGGATCAACGCGTCATTGGGTCAAGAGAAGTTCCGATTGAAGTTCAATATGAATCTTTGGGGACTTATCATGAGATTTATGCCCACTATCTAATAATGGGAAATAGAAAAAAAGAAATTCGTTCGATATACATTCGAACCACTCTTGGTCATATTTCTTTTTATAGAGAAATAGAGGAAGCCATACAAGGATTTAGTCAGGCCTATTCATACACTACCTAAACAAGAAAGTTAGATTCGGCGATGCCCCTCCCCTTTCGGGGGGCATTCCGATTTCCCTAGTATCATCATTATTTGCCACGCGAATCCAGATTGAGATTGAGGCAATTAAGTTAATTAAATTTTCGAATCACTGACTCAGGCCCATTGTCGAATCCTACTCAGCAATTGTCGAATCCTACTCAGCCGAAAAGGGGGTACTTATGTATGGCGGAACGGGCCAATCTGGTCTTTCATAATAAAGAGATAGACGGAACTGGTATGAAACGACTTATTAGCAGATTAATAGATCATTTTGGAATGGGATATACATCCCATATACTGGATCAACTAAAGACTCTGGGCTTCCATCAAGCCACTACTACATCGATTTCGTTAGGAATCGAGGATCTTTTAACAATACCCTCTAAGGGATGGTTAGTCCAAGACGCGGAACAACAGAGTTTTCTTTTGGAGAAACACTATTATTATGGGGCTGTACACGCGGTAGAAAAATTACGCCAATCTGTTGAGATATGGTATGCGACAAGTGAATATTTGAAACAAGAAATGAATTCAAATTTTCGGATAACGGATCCTTCTAATCCAGTCTATCTAATGTCTTTTTCAGGAGCCAGAGGAAATGCATCTCAAGTACACCAATTAGTAGGTATGAGAGGATTAATGTCGGACCCTCAAGGACAAATGATTGATTTACCTATTCAAAGCAATTTACGCGAGGGACTTTCTTTGACAGAATATATAATTTCCTGCTATGGAGCCCGCAAAGGGGTTGTAGATACTGCTGTGCGAACAGCAGATGCTGGATATCTTACACGTAGACTTGTTGAAGTAGTTCAACATATTATTGTGCGTAGAAGAGATTGTGGTACTATCCGAGGTATTTCTGTAAGTCCTCAAAATGGGATGACGGAAAAACTTTTTGTCCAAACACTAATTGGTCGTGTATTAGCAGACGATATATATATCGGTTCACGATGCATTGCCGCGCGAAATCAAGATATTGGAATTGGATTAGTCAATCGATTCATAACTGCCTTTCGAGCACAACCATTTCGAGCACAACCAATATATATTAGAACCCCCTTTACTTGCCGAAGCACTTCTTGGATCTGTCAATTATGCTATGGCCGGAGTCCTACTCATAGTGATCTGGTCGAATTGGGAGAAGCCGTAGGTATTATTGCAGGTCAATCAATTGGGGAGCCAGGGACTCAACTAACATTAAGAACTTTTCATACTGGCGGAGTATTCACAGGGGGTACTGCCGACCTTGTACGATCCCCTTCGAATGGAAAAATAAAATTCAATGAGAATTTGGTTCACCCCACACGTACCCGTCATGGGCAGCCTGCTTTTCTATGTTATATAGACTTGCATGTAACTATTCAGAGTCAAGATATTCTATATAGTGTGAATATTCCCTCAAAAAGCTTGATTCTAGTGCAAAATGATCAATATGTAAAATCCGAACAAGTAATTGCGGAGATTCGTGCCGGAACGTCCACTTTACATTTTAAAGAAAGGGTACAAAAGCATATTTATTCTGAATCAGACGGCGAAATGCACTGGAGTACTGATGTTTACCATGCGCCCGAATATCAATATGGTAATCTTCGCCGATTACCAAAAACAAGCCATTTATGGATATTGTCAGTAAGTATGTGCAGATCCAGTATAGCGTCTTTTTCACTCCACAAGGATCAAGATCAAATGAATACTTATGGTAAAAAAGATAGGGAAATTCTTGATTATTCAACGTCGGATCGAATCATGTCCAATGGCCATTGGAATTTTATCTATCCTTCTATTTTTCAAGATAATTCAGATTTGTTGGCGAAAAAGCGAAGAAATAGGTTCGTCATTCCATTACAATATCATCAAGAACAAGAGAAAGAACTAATATCCTGTTTTGGGATTTCGATTGAAATCCCCCTTATGGGTGTTTTACGTAGAAATACTATTTTTGCTTATTTTGACGATCCCCGATACAGAAAAGATAAAAAGGGTTCAGGAATTGTTAAATTTAGATATAGGACCCTAGAAGAAGAATATAGGACTCGAGCGGAAGACTCAGAAGAGGAATATGAGACCCTAGAAGACGAATACAGGACCCGAGAGGACGAATATGAATATGAAACCCTAGAAGAATCTAAATATGGAATCCTAGAAGACGAATACGAATATGAAACCCTAGAAGACGAATATGGGAGCCCAGAAAACGAATATGGGAACCCAGAGAACGAATATAGGACTTTAGAGAAAGACTCAGAAGAGGAATATGGGAGCCCAGAGAGCAAATATAGGACCCAAGAGGACGAATATGGAACTCTAGAGGAAGACTCAGAAGACGAATATGGCAGCCCCGGGGAAAGCGCAGAGGAAAAATATGGTACTTTAGAGGAAGACTCAGAAGAAGATTCAGAGGACGAATACGAGAGCCCAGAGGAAGATTCCATCTTAAAAAAAGAGGGTTTGATTGAGCATCGAGGAACAAAAGAATTTAGTCTAAAATACCAAAAAGAAGTAGATCGGTTTTTTTTCATTCTTCAAGAACTTCATATCTTGCCGAGATCTTCATCCCTAAAGATACTTGACAATAGTATTATTGGAGTGAATACACAACTCACAAAAAATACAAGAAGTCGACTAGGCGGACTGGTCCGAGTGAAGAGAAAAAAAAGCCATACGGAACTCAAAATATTTTCCGGAGATATTCATTTTCCTGAAGAGGCGGATAAGATATTAGGTGGCTGTTTGATACCGCCAGAAAGACAAAAAAAAGATTCTAAGGAATCAAAAAAAAGGAAAAATTGGGTCTATGTTCAACGGAAAAAAATTCTCAAGAGCAAGGAAAAGTATTTTGTTTCCGTTCGCCCTACAGTGGCATATGAAATGGACGAAGGAAGAAATTTAGCAACACTTTTCCCGCAGGATCTCTTGCAAGAAGAAAATAATCTCCAAATTCGACTTGTCAATTTTATTTCTCATGAAAATAGCAAGTTAACTCAAAGAATTTATCACACAAATAGTCAATTTGTTAGAACTTGCTTAGTAGTGAATTGGGAACAAGAAGAAAAAGAAAAGGCTGGTGCTTCCCTTGTTGAGGTAAGAGCAAATGATCTTATTCGCGATTTCCTAAGAATTGAGTTAGTCAAGTCCACTATTTCGTATACACGAAAAAGGTATGGTAGGACAAGTGCAGGACCGATTCCCCATAATAGGTTAGATCGCGCCAATATCAATTCTTTTTATTCCAAGGCGAAGATTGAATCACTTAGCCAACATCCAGAAGCTATTGGCACTTTGTTGAATCGAAATAAAGAATACCACTCTTTGATGATTTTGTCGGCATCCAACTGTTCTCGAATTGGTTTATTCAAGAATTCAAAACATCCCAATGCGATAAAAGAATGGAATCCTAGAATTCCTATTCGAGAAATTTTTGGGCCCTTAGGCGCTATTGTAGCTAGTATATCGCATTTTTCTTCATCTTACTATTTACTAACGCATAATAAAATCCTGTTAAAAAAATATTTGTTCGTTGACAATTTAAAACAAACCTTCCAAGTACTTCAAGAACTTAAATACTCTTTAATAGATGAAAATAAAAGGATTTCTAATTTCGATAGTAACATAATGTTGGATCCATTCCTTTTGAATTGTCACTTTGTCCATCATGATTCTTGGGAAGAGACATTGGCAATAATTCACCTTGGACAATTTATTTGTGAAAATGTATGTCTATTTAAATCGCACATAAAAAAATCCGGTCAAATTTTCATTGTAAATATGAATTCCTTTGTTATAAGAGCAGCTAAACCTTATTTGGCCACTACAGGAGCAACTGTTAATGGTCATTATGGAGAAATCCTTTACAAGGGAGATAGGTTAGTTACGTTTATATATGAAAAATCGAGATCTAGTGACATAACGCAAGGTCTTCCAAAAGTGGAACAAATCTTTGAAGCGCGTTCAATTGATTCATTATCCCCGAATCTCGAAAGGAGAATTGAGGATTGGAATGAGCGTATACCAAGAATTCTTGGGGTCCCTTGGGGATTCTTGATTGGAGCTGAGCTAACCATAGCCCAAAGTCGTATCTCTTTGGTTAATAAAATCCAAAAGGTTTATCGATCCCAAGGGGTACAGA
>NW_028260743.1:0-37475 GCF_056163025.1 Triticum urartu | reverse complement strand
CCCAAAGCCAAAGCAAGCCACCCCTGCAAGAAATAAATGAATTCCAAAGATCTTGGGCAAATCCAAAGAGGGTTTTCCCGTCCGCTCATCAGAGAATATTTCTAGGTCCCAATATACCCAATGCCAGATCGCTGCCAAGAAACACAAGCCAGAAAACACAATATGCGTACCTGCCACACCTTCATAACTCCAAATACCCGGATTTGTTACAGTTCCTCCTGAAATACTCCAACCACCCCACGAATCCGTTATTCCTAAACGAGTCATGAAGGGAATTACGAACATACCTTGTCTCCACATTGGATCCAGAACAGGATCAGAGGGATCAAAAACTGCTAATTCGTATAAAGCCATTGAGCCAGCCCAACCAGAAACTAGAGCTGTGTGCATTATATGCACCGCAAGCAATCGACCCGGATCATTCAATACGACAGTATGAACACGATACCAAGGCAAACCCATGGAAATACCCCTTTAGCAAAGAAAAATAGACACGATGTCGCTTTATTTTATCGCATTGAAAAAGACTATCCATATCCTATGTACCTAACCCTTCTAGGGGATTCTGTGTCAGAAAGCGCGAATATTTATTTCATTCCATTAAAAATAAGAAGCCAATTCTGTTCATAAGAAGAAAGAGAAGCAGATCTATTCTATACTCGATAAGTGCCAATATGCAATGGGTAACTTGGCCAATTTGGAAAAAACGAAGAATAGATCGCTACCCCTCTTTGTTTAGCATTCAAATCACCCATTCCCTTTTCTTTATTCAATCTGTCTTACATTCCTTATATGTATAACCTTTCAATCTACGTATTAATAGAATCTATAATATTCATATAGAATAAGAATAAAAATTAAGACAATAAACTGCGGATTCTTTCTTTCTGTTCCATTCTTACGTTTCCATATTAAAGTGTGGTTTTCTTACTTAAATTTAATAATATTAATCTAATATGCCCATTGGTGTTCCAAAAGTACCTTACCGGATTCCTGGAGATGAAGAAGCGACTTGGGTTGACTTATACAATGTTATGTATCGAGAAAGGACACTTTTTTTAGGTCAAGAGATTCGTTGCGAGATCACGAATCATATTACAGGTCTCATGGTATATCTGAGTATAGAAGATGGAATTAGTGATATTTTTTTGTTTATAAACTCCCCAGGCGGGTGGCTAATCTCAGGAATGGCTATTTTTGATACGATGCAAACGGTGACACCAGATATATATACAATATGCCTCGGAATAGCCGCCTCCATGGCGTCCTTCATTCTGCTTGGAGGAGAACCCACCAAGCGTATAGCATTCCCTCACGCGAGGATTATGCTTCACCAACCTGCTAGTGCTTATTATCGGGCAAGGACACCAGAATTTTTACTAGAAGTAGAAGAGTTACACAAAGTTCGCGAAATGATCACAAGGGTTTATGCAGTAAGAACAGGCAAGCCTTTTTGGGTTGTATCCGAAGACATGGAAAGGGATGTTTTTATGTCAGCAGACGAAGCCAAAGCTTATGGACTTGTCGATATTGTAGGGGATGAAATGATTGACAAGCACTGCGATACTGATCCAGTGTGGTTTCCAGAAATGTTTAAGGATTGGTAGTGTCCGGATTTCTTGTAAAGTTATTTCACAGCTAAATTCGTGTTTTCCTCGATTTAATAGAAAATAGAAAGACTTCATGATGAGCAATCATCAGGTTAAGATGGATCTAAACCAATCCATTTTTTTCTATATACATACAACATGCCGACGGTTAAACAACTTATTAGAAACGCAAGACAGCCAATACGAAATGCTCGAAAAACGGCCGCGCTTAAAGGATGCCCTCAGCGTCGAGGAACATGTGCTAGGGTGTATGTGCGACTCGTTCAGATCATGACTTCAAACAAATATAAAAAAAATTGAAGTATCCATGATTAGTACCAATGAATAGGATATAGCTTCTCTATCCTAGATTTCTATGGTATATGGAATTTATGGTTTCCTTTGGTGCAAATCCAATTATCTAAATTGGAAATAAGAAGCAATTCTCCCATTGGTAGCAAATGGTTATCCATTAAGCGGAGGAAATAGTAATAAAAAGAAAAAGGCTTATGCTCCTTTATCTTAAAAGAACGGACTAACAGGGTCAGCTACTTAGCCAACTTTCATAATTAAATACCGTCACTGTATGGATAACTCTTATTGTGAAAAGAGCTATTTACTCTATAATGGATAGGTAGAGCCAAAGAATGTGGACTATACAAGTTCGCAATACCTTTTGATGAAAGAAAGGGCTCCGGTGTATAGAGAGGGCCTCACCGTTTAAAAGGGAACCATAGAAACGATGGAACCCACTATTTTTTTTAGTATTATTAGAATGAATTTGTTATTTCGTATAGAAATAACTGAACGGAGTGGAATAAAAAATCGTGGTTGGGAAGGTTACTATAGCAAAAGCCATTGGAATTAATATTTTATATATCGGAATAATTAGTTTTGTTATTAATGAGAAAAAGGGTGGCTAAAAGAAGAGAAATCATTAGTTATTCATTAAGGTTAATTTGATTCAATGACCAGAGTTCCGCGAGGATATATAGCCCGGAGACGACGAACAAAAATGCGTTCATTTGCCTCAAACTTTAGAGGGGCTCATTTAAGACTTAATCGAATGATTACCCAACAGGTAAAAAGAGCTTTTGTTTCCTCTCATCGAGATAGAGGTAGGCAAAAGAGGGATTTTCGTCGTTTGTGGATCACTCGGATAAACGCAGCAACGCGGGTATATAAAGTATTCGATAGTTATAGTAAATTAATACACAACCTGTACAAGAAGAAATTGATTCTTAATCGTAAAATGCTTGCACAAGTAGCTGTATCAAATCCAAATAATCTTTACACGATTTCCAATAAAATAAAGATCATCAATTAAAGGTATAAATAAAGTAATATACTGGAATAATAAAAGATGAATTCCCGGAGAGGGAACTCCGGGAAGATACAATAAATTAAGATTAAGTGGTAGGAATCAACGAGCTGGATTACTTTCTTTATAATATATATAGGTCTGGCCCTTTCGAATTCGAATAAAACATCAACAATCGGAACTTAAGTTCCGGTTGTTGTTTCTTAAATTTTGGTTGTTGTTTCTTAAGTTTCGATTGGAATTGTACTTTTGCGTTAATTGAGGAATATGTCTATTTTTTCTGGGTCTAGAACCTGTAATTATTGAAATTGACTGGGCTTGAAATTGCTTTTCGTTCTCATAGTTACGAAACGGTAAGAAAGATAAAATACGAGCCTGTTTTATAGCAAGAGTAATTAATCGTTGTTGTTTCAAGGTTAATCTATTTATTCGTCTCGATAATATTTTTCCTTGTTCACTAATAAATCTATTAATTAAACTCATGTTTCTATAATCAATTCGATCTCCCGGGCCAATCCGGGGACGCCTACGAAAAGGTTGTTTAGATTTACGAAAAGGTTGCTTGAATTTACGAAAAGTTTGCTTGGATTTACGAAAGGGTTGCTTGGATTTATTAAAAGTTTGCTTGGATTTACTAAAGGGTTGCTTAGATTTAAGAAAAGGTTGTTTAGATGTATACATGATTTATTCCTTATTTAAAATTTGAAAATTTGAAAATTCACTTCTTTATTTTATTAATTTAGGATCCAGAAGAAGTAGTTTTTCTTTGATCCATATCTTATTTGATTCATATTATAGTATATGAATACCCTCTATACATATGAAATAATATCTACCGGAAATCAGATGAGTTGATTTGTATTTTGTATTCTATACTATGTTTTCTTTATATATTAAATATGAAGTTCTTACTCTTTCTGTTGTTTGGAAAGATCAAACACACGATGTTCCTATTTCTTTATTTCGTGATGAGTCGTATGCTTGCGACAATAACGACAAAATTTTTTGAATTCTAATTGTCCGGGTGTATTGTGGCGATTCTTTTGAGTACTATATCTAGAAATCCCCGTCGATTCCTCATTGGCACCTTTTCGAACACAACTGATGCATTCCAAAATAACTCTGATTCTAACATCTTTTCCCTTGGCCATGAACCTCCTTTTCTTTTTGGATTGACTTAACTTAATTCTTCTACTTATTCTTTTATTCTTCTATTTTGAATCCGAAGAAGAAGAATAAAATTCATTAGAATAATTTTTTTTTATTCTTTAATTAAGTAATAAAAAATAGAGAAATAATTAAAGAATACAATCCTTGTCGAATTAGCAAAGATTTTGGTTCGAAATCCTTTCATTTAATTAGCCAGCCCCGCCTTTTCTATGCTCTGATTTCTGAGGCCTTATTTAGCTTGGGTACCCCTTTAAATTGAATTTCTATTTTCAAAAATGGGGTTTACCAAATTTTTAATGACTCTGAGGTTCAACCCAATCCATCTTTTCTTTCTTTTTCCTTCCGATACTAAAAAAAGATTGAAAAGGATCAAATTTTGTCATATCACGAAGAAATCTATCCCTCCCATAGCAATAACTAGAATTAAAAAAAAGGGAATGACAAAGCATCTGGGAATAAACGATTAATTTCTATCAATAAACCTGCTAAAGCACCAAACCATAGAGTACTTAGCACGGGTGCTACAGAGAGATATGTTTTTATATCCCGCATTGAAAATCCTCCTTCCTTGTTGGAATACATATATGATCATAAACTCTTGCCCAAGATTGTTATGCTATATATAAAATGAACCATATCGACGAAATTTTCCTATCCCTAAAAAAGAAAAAGATGACCCCTTCTTCCTATATATTACCAAGGAAAAGTAATCCTTCTTTTATAGGCGAAATTATATTGGATTTTATATGTATATAATTCCTTAATTATATGAGACCAAAAAGAAGAAATGACACGAGGGTTCTATATATAGATAGAGAAAGAAAGAAGAAGAAAATTATGATGTGGAAAAGAAGACAGGAATTGTGTACAATGGCATTGTACAACAATTTAATTTGGAAAAGGGATGTAGCGCAGCTTGGTAGCGCGTTTGTTTTGGGTACAAAATGTCACAGGTTCAAATCCTGTCATCCCTACCTATTACTTCTTTCTTCTTTATAGGCAGTAGCGACGAGATCAATTAAAGTAAAGTGGGTATAACTTGAATTTGTGGAGACTATACGTACGTGAGATACATTAGGAATAGAAAAAGATTTTCTTTTTGAATGAATGAAAGCGCTCTTAGTTCAGTTCGGTAGAACGCGGGTCTCCAAAACCCGATGTCGTAGGTTCAAATCCTACAGAGCGTGATTCCATCTATTTTATGTCGAAGCAGAGTAAAATAACTTAACAAAATTGAATTGTAACTCCAATTTCAATTTGACCTCCTCTCTGGTCTGGAGGAGGTCAATCAAAAAAAAAAAATGACTCAATCAAAGATCCAACTGATCCCCACGCCTGTATTGCAAATACGCAGTCACGAATAATCCCGCTAAAGTAATAGGAATTAGGCCTAAGACGATTCCAAATAGAAAAACTTCAATCATTTCGATTTGTTCGAGGGGATAAAAAAAGAGGTACGATCTATCCCTAAATAGTACTCTAAATTATCCACGAATCTCAATGACCAAGAAAAGAATTCCTAATTAGTCTGGAAAAGAGTCGTAGAATGCCAGGAATCCCAAAGAAAGATTTTTCTTTTCTGAATTATAATTATTCAGTCAATTCAAATAAGGCGTATCTTGTTCAAGCCAATAAATAGAGCTGGGGTTATAGTTAAAGCAGCCAGTAGAAAACCAAAATAACTAGTTAAAGTAAGCATGAAAGAGTTAAATTCCATTTATTTTTTTTTACTACACTACATATGTTGGTAAAGCATTTACCTAAGTTATGGAAAATTCATAATTCATCAGTTATTTTAGATAATACTAAAAAACAAGATAGAGTAAGATACAGAAGTGTAAAAGAAAGTGGATTCATCAGATGATACATGAGTCCCTAATTCCGAATCAAGAGATTTGTTGTGGAATTTGTCAATTGAGTAAAGTAATAATATTAAGAACTAGATCATCTAACCCCATTGAATGAAAAAAAGAAATTCAATTTTCAGGGAAATTTTTGAATAAGAGATAAATAAACAATTGAATTTGAAAAAAAAAACTTCTTTCTATTTTGGATAATTTCTTTTTCAATAGGACCCTCTTTTTGGAGTGAACGATCGAATATTCCCCTATTCCTTCTTATTTTAACTGATTGTATTCCATATGGAATAAGAGGAGAACAAAAGCATTCCACGACCTGCCAAGGGGCTGTTAAAAAAAAAAAAAAAAGAAAGCTCTTCCTTGAATTTACTTTATTTTTATTCCTTTTTCGAACTCCAACCAAAGTAGATTCGAAGACGAGTCACTTCAATTATCCTTTTAAGTTCTATTCTATCTTCTGTCTTTCCCTATTTCATCTCGTAAAGTTCCGCGCTCGCAGTTTGGTCAAGAAAGTTAGACCTAATCCAACAAACAATACAAGGATGAATTACGAATTATGAAAGGATAGATTTCACATATACTTGTCCTTGTATTGTGTCAGTATGAGAATATCCTTCCTAAATTATTTATCCAAACCTATTGATCATTAACTTAGATTTTCCCAAGATTTTGGCTGCTATTCCGAATTACTCTATTATTCCGAAGCCAATGAAAAGTAAGTAGAACCTACAAAAATGGGGTTTTCTATTGATGCCTTGAATAACATATAGCTTACCTATAGACAAAAAAAAAATAAAAAAGTAATTATGTTTCGGAACCAGGCAAAACCAGATTGCTGTGCCATAGGAAGGATAGCTATACTAATTCGGTATACTCAAAATACACCTTTGGTACAAAATTGACAATCTCACAAGGATGAAATATCAGTAATTTTCTATTTACTGGTCGATCCCATCTTTTACGGAATCAATTCCTTTTTTGAATGTACAAAAATTTTGGGAGTTCAGCATGTCTGGAAGCACGGGAGAACGTTCTTTTGCTGATATTATTACCAGTATTCGATACTGGGTTATTCATAGCATTACTATACCTTCCCTATTCATTGCGGGTTGGTTATTTGTCAGTACGGGTTTAGCTTATGACGTGTTTGGAAGTCCTAGGCCAAACGAGTATTTCACGGAAAGCCGACAAGGAATTCCGTTAATAACCGACCGTTTTGATTCTTTAGAACAACTCGATGAATTTAGTAGATCCTTTTAGGAGGCCCTCAATGACCATAGATCGAACCTATCCTATTTTTACAGTGCGATGGCTGGCTATTCACGGACTAGCTGTACCTACTGTTTTTTTCTTGGGATCAATATCAGCAATGCAGTTCATCCAACGATAAAACAAATTCCAACTATAGAACTATGACACAATCAAACCCGAATGAACAAAATGTTGAATTGAATCGTACCAGTCTATACTGGGGTTTATTACTCATTTTTGTACTTGCTGTTTTATTTTCCAATTACTTCTTCAATTGAGAGAAAGAAAGAGACTAATAAGAATTCTCTTATCCCATTTGGAAGGATACCATCCTTATAACTACCCATGACTGTTTTTGTCTCTAGCATGACCAATTGATAAAATGTGGAGGAAAGTAGGGGAAATGGCCGATACTACTGGAAGAATTCCTCTTTGGCTGATAGGTACTGTAGCTGGTATTGCTGTGATTGGTTTAGTAGGTGTTTTCTTTTATGGTTCATATTCTGGATTGGGTTCATCTCTATAGTAATCGGAGGGACCAGATTGTAAACATGAAAAAGTAGGAGCTTAGCGGGTCCTTACCCCCCTTTATCTGATTAGAGCGGAAAGGACCCGCGGAATTTTTATTTTACTCTTATAACGCGAATTGAATCTATTCGATTCACTCTTATGAAGCAACAAGAAAAAGAGATCACTCGAGGATCCAATATCTTATTCCACGAAGGAAGTATCCTGAAAATCCTTGATTTAGTTTCGAGTAATAAACTAATAAAACCTTAATCAAAACTATTCAACTAGCCTAAAAATAAAAAAACCTTCAATGGAAGAGTTTACTTTTTTTTTGCAAAATTTCTGTAAATTTGAAGTTGAACTTAATTAAACAAGCCAAGCAATTTGCTCACAATCACAAGAAATTTTTCCCCCGCCATATTTTCTTCCCCTCTGTTTGTCCACTACCTCGGCTAAACCTAAGCAAAAGAAAAAGAGGTCCAAGAGACAGACCCGAATAAAGAAGAAATAGTAATCTTTGACGAATTAGGAAGAAAAAGGATTCTTATTTTGATACAAGAAGAATCGGCACAAGAAAAAGGCTTTTTCTTGTGCCGAATAGACGATTAAGAAGACCTGCAATCCCTCCGAAAAAGAAGAAATTTTAATTTGATTGTTCTCGCCTTTGCCTTGGATTCTCTTCTTTTGCATGGGATATAAATAAGGAATTCCAGACATCTCATAAACAAAAAGCAGTCTAAACAAAAAAAGGATTTCCAAAATAGATCATAGATAATTCTAGCAATTGCCAATAAATCGAGGCTTTTTACCAACTTGATGGTAAGAAATCCCGGGACCTAGAAATTCATTTCGTACAATTGAACCTTTTCAAACTGTTTCTTTTTGAGAACCAAAAAAACTTGTGCCAAAATAACGGATGCGAAGAAGAACAAAAGGCCTTGGACACGTAATGGATCCTGAAGCACGATTTCTGCGTCCCCCTGACCAAAACCTCCCACATTAGGATTGCTTGTTAATGGTTGATCAAGCTTGATGGATTCCCCCTCTGAAACAAGAAGTTCTGGTCCGGGAGGTATAATATCAATCACTTGGCGTCCATCTGATGCATCAACTATGGATATTTCATACCCCCCCTTTTCTTTACGTAGTATTTTTCTTACTATACCTGTTGACGTAGCATTATAGACTGTATTGTTACTCTTGCTACCATCAGGATAGATCTGTCCTCTTCCTCGGTTTCCCCCTACATATATGGGATATTTTAAGAAATGAGCATCTTTCTTCGTAGCAGGATCAGGGGAAAGAATGGGAAAGACAATTTCACTATATTTCTTACCGGGAACAGGGCCTATCACAAGAATGTTTTTTTTATCGGGACGATAACTCTGAAAAGCAAGATTTCCTATCTTTTCTTTTAACTCAGGGGAAATACGATCGGGCGGCGCTAATTCGAATCCCTCGGGCAAAATAAGAACAGCACCTACATTCAACCCTCCCTTTTTTCCATTAGCAAGAACTTGTTTCAATTGCATATCATAAGGAATTCGAAGAACTGCTTCAAATACAGTATCGGGAAGCACAGCTTGGGGAACTTCAATATCGACGGGCTTGCTAGCTAAATGGCAATTGGCACATACAATTCGTCCAGTTGCTTCTCGTGGGTTTTCATAACCCTGCTGCGCAAAAATGGGATATGCATTTGAAATAGATGTCCGAGTTATTACGTATATCATGATCGATACAGAAATCGATCGAGTTATCTGTTCCTTTACCCAAGAAAAAGTATTTCTATTTTCCATGTCCAATCGCAGATCCCAGAATTTCTACAATAAATTAGATAGGTAGCTAAGCTAATCTAGTTCCCTATACACGAATCTGTTGTCATTCTACTGCAACAGTTGTACTGCAATGATGAATACCTTAAAGTAGGTATAAATAGAAAGAATTTTGCTAAAATGGAAAAGGGCTTTCTTTCTAAAAAAAGATGCTTGCTAATTTGATTAATATTAATATCGGGAGATCAAATGAATTTATGCTTCACTAATTGAATGATAAATGACTACAAGCGAAGGAGATAGACGATTTAAACAAAAAAAGACCCAAAATTTCAAACATGTATCTAGAATTACTGGAAAACTACAAACAAAAATAGTGAAAATAAGCTCGTTAGGAGCCCATCCAAAATCGTTGTAGACCCAACGAATTACTAGTTCCCAACCACGGGTGGAGTGAAATCCAACAAAAAAATCAGTAACTAAAAGAATAAAAAAAGCTTTTATTGAGTCATTTAAATTATAGAAGAATTCCTGAACCCAAGAATTCAAAATGACAAGTTCCTCTTTACCCAGAAAAAAAGAACCACTTAGAATAGCCAAACAGATTATATTTGTCGAGAAATGCAAAATGGTATGGAGATGATCCTCATTATTTATTTTGACCCATTGTATTATTTCCTTGTGTATTCCTGTAGGAGGTTTTTGTACATGTGTCTTTAGTTTCCCTTTTATCATCTCGTCCAAGAGAGAAAGTTCTTCTAATTCTATGAATCTTTCTAGAATCCTTTTCTCTTGAATATCAGTTAAGAGAGTTTCGGATTGCCTGGTATTCCACCAATTCTTAATCCAAAGTTCCAGACATTTGTTAAATGAGGAAGAGACCCCCCAAGGCAAAAGTACGATAAATACAAGATATAGTAAAGAAGGCAATGCTTTCTTTTTTTTCATTTTTGATCTGTAAATGGAGTTGTTAATGAATATGCTTCATTCGCTGACTCTATTCCATTCCCTGACTCTATATGATGATATTTCTATTTCATGATATTTCTATTTCTTTGAAGCAAAAACTCTATAGGTTTGATACCCTGTATCTATTCTTCTTTTTTGTATATTAGTTATTAGTGGAATTTCAGTGCATTGGGTTCTTTCTTAGATCTAGATGGAATGAAATAGTGAAATAGAATAAAAAAAAAGCCCTTTCGGATGAAAAAGGAAGAATAGTATGCGATATATCTAACTTGGATAAAAAAAAATTAAAAGCAAATTTCTCTTATCCTCGTTTGTTCCTTCCTTTAGATAAATACTTAAAAATCCCCTTACAATAACAAATCCAATTTAGAAGGGACTTCCTCCCTGTGTTGAGAAAACTTTTCTTCTTCCAATTCTTCTTTTCTTCATTCAACTCAGTTCAAAAAAGATACCTCAAAATACTTCAATTGGTACGCGCAAGAAATAGGCCAATTCGGCAGCTTTTTGTTCAATTTCTCGTGGAGTAAAAAATTTATCATCAGTACGAGTCAAGGGAATGATCCCCTGGCCCCGGATTTCCATATAAAGAATACGACGAGGATAAAGACCCTCTTTAACCTGAATTCTAATTGATTGGATATCCCGCATAAGGAATCGAAGGAAGACGCGACGTTTTATTCCAGGGAATCCCCAACGAAAAATGCACACTATTCCCTCTTTTCTATCGAATCGGTCATAACCACTACCTACATTCCACAAAATAGTACACCACAAGTAGGAGCTAATGAATAGGCCTGCGATTCCGTAGAAAGACATCACGACCCCCTGCGGAAAAAAAAGAATTTCTTGAGATGGAAGTATAGATATAATATTCTTACCAAGATAACTGGAAATCCCAACCGATAAGAATCCTAGTGAACCTAGAAAAAGAATACAGGCCCAGAAAAAATTACCCCTTTTTCGAGAACCTTTTAGAAGTTCTACCCATATGTGTTCTGATCGCCAATTCATATTAGATATACTAAATCCAGCAGCGGTCGATTGAAATTGAGAGAATAAGCTAAATAATTTTGACTTTACTTTTTTTGATTCTGAAATCGCCTTCAGCAACTAGTACTCCTGTGAAATAATAGGTTAGATACATTGACTTTCTATTCAAAAAATATTCGTTGATTCAATTAAAATAAATAAAATAAAACTCGCTATACCTGGCTCTGCATATTCATGCATTTATGCTCGTAGCCTATATCCGCATCCATAACCGTTTTTCATTTGTGTGTAGAAAGTGTGTGTAGAAAAAGCCACATACCCTACCATATTATATTACTTACACTAAAAAATACTAGACAATCTTATTTTTTTGCACATAAAGAAATAAAGAAGTCATTGCAATTGCCGGAAATACTAAGCCTACTAAAGGCACGAAAATAGAAGGTAAGTTTAAATCCGTCATGGAATAGGTGTCTCAATTCAAATTTACTATTTCTATCTAGTCGAAAAATATCTTAAGATTCTTATGATATAATTAAGTATATCTATTATAAGGAATATTGACTATTGTATTGTATTTTTTATTTTTAGTTTGAAAAATATTCTGTAAAAAAAATGAAAGGATAATAAGAAAATTCCAAAAAAGGAGAACTAATTAAAAAGATTTTATTTTGATTTTCCCATCCTCATGGCCTTTCTATCTTTCTAATCTAATTTGAAATTGGATTCAAAAGAAAGCGGTTAGAATTTACTTCCTGCATACATACTTCTCTAGAAGCGCATACAATAATGCGTGGTAAAGGCGGAAAAATAGTATATTCAATCAAAATCAAAGGGCAAATTATCTTACCTACTATAGATCCCCTACTACCCTCTTAGACTTTAAAAGGCGATATACCACCCAAAGAAAGGGTATGAAAATGCCGGGTGGAGTTAGCTTTTCGACGAAGACCTGTCCCGTGCAGCGAAGCCCTGTTAGTAAGACCCCCCGCAATAATGGATTATAGAAGAATATTATTCCAAATACTCCTCTGGACGCATATAGTAGCATTGCGATTCCGAATCTTTTTTATTTATGAATATGAACAGAAAAAATTCATTGTATCGTTGGGTCGGAGCGGAGGTTTGGTCCAGAAAAATTAGAAACAAAACGTCTACTCTACCGCATTGAAGTCTATAGCGCTGTATTTCCACGAAAGTATAATTCTTACCATCAGGATACGATCCTTTCTTTTGAACTAAACGTCTCTACGATGGGTCCAGGTTCTATGTCCAATCCCAAATCAAGGATTTCTCGCTCTTGATCGGAGTCATAAACTAAAAAAAAACTACCTTTTTATCCTTTTTCTCAAGGTTATAGAAAACTTCCTTATCTAGTTCTAGCATTTTGAAAAAAAAAAAATGCTTCTTTTTTTACACACAGTTCGAGTCACTTGTTGACTCACGATTACGCCTGTTAAAAGTTTCAAACGTCCTCTTTTTTGAAATTGAAAGAGAGTCCTATAAAAAGGTCTAACTTCCAAACTATGTCTTTTTTCATTCATTCTCCTTTAGTTTTTTTCTCTATCTAGAAGTGGAATAGAATAACCCGGTTGAAGGGTAATGATCATACGTCTGTAATGCATTGTATGGCCCAGAATAGGTCCTATTCTTCTACCTTTTCCAGGTAGTCGATGGCTATTCACAGCTACCACCTTAACACCAAAGAAGAGTTCGACCCAATGCTTTATTTCTGTCTTAGTGAATCCCGATTCGACATTAAAAGTATATTGATTCTTTCCCAATAAACGAAGACTTTTTTCTGTAAATACTGCGTATTTGATTCCATTATCATTATCATATGATAATACTATATTTTATTATTTTATTATTTTATTTGTATTTCTTTATTGTATTATACCTTAATATATATATTCTAGATATATAGAATAGACGAATCTCAATTTGTCAAGTCTCATGATCATATCATGATCTATTTTTATTCGGCTCAATCTTTTTTTTCTAAAAAAGATTGAGCCGAGTTTAATTGCAATCAATTAGAAGAATAAAGAAGAATTACTGCATTTCATAACTGATTTTTTTCTCTTTTTATTTCGTTTCTTTTTTATTTATACCTTCTTTATCTTTAGTTTTATCTAGTTAATCAATAGTATCTACCGGCTCGAACTCGAATTTGATCGCCTTCCATACTTCACAAGCTGCGGCTAGTTCAGGACTCCATTTGCAAGCTGCTCGGATAATTTCATTACCTTCGCGAGCAAGATCGCGCCCTTCGTTACGAGCTTGTACACAGGCTTCTAAAGCCACTCGATTAGCTGCTGCACCAGGTGCATTTCCCCAAGGATGTCCTAAAGTTCCTCCACCAAATTGTAATACAGAATCGTCCCCAAAGATTTCGGTCAGAGCTGGCATATGCCAAACATGAATACCACCTGAAGCTACCGGTATAACACCTGGCATGGATACCCAGTCCTGAGTGAAAAAGATACCGCGAGCACGATCTTTTTCAATAAAATCATCGCGCAATAAATCAACAAAACCTAAAGTCATTTCGCGTTCCCCTTCTAACTTACCTACTACTGTACCGGAGTGGATATGATCTCCCCCAGACATACGCAATGCTTTAGCTAATACACGGAAATGCATACCATGATTTTTCTGTCTATCAATAACTGCATGCATTGCACGGTGAATGTGAAGAAGTAGGCCATTGTCGCGGCAATAATGAGCCAAAGTAGTATTTGCGGTGAATCCCCCAGTTAAGTAGTCATGCATTACAATAGGAACCCCTAATTCTCTTGCAAATACAGCTCTCTTAATCATTTCTTCACATGTACCCGCAGTCGCATTCAAGTAATGCCCCTTGATTTCACCGGTTTCGGCCTGTGATTTATAAATAGCTTCGGCACAAAAGACAAAACGGTCTCTCCAGCGCATAAATGGTTGTGAGTTTACGTTTTCATCATCTTTGGTAAAATCAAGTCCACCACGTAGACACTCATAACACGCTCTACCATAATTTTTTGCGGATAATCCCAATTTTGGTTTAATAGTACATCCCAATAAAGGACGACCGTACTTGTTCAACTTATCTCTTTCAACTTGGATACCATGAGGCGGGCCTTGGAAAGTTTTTGAATAAGTAGGGGGAATTCGTAGATCCTCCAAACGTAGAGCACGTAGGGCTTTGAAACCAAATACGTTACCTACAATGGAAGTAAACATGTTAGTAACGGAACCCTCTTCAAATAGGTCTAATGGATAAGCTACATAACAGATCCATTGGTTGTCTTCCCCAGCAACAGGCTCGATGTGATAGCATCGTCCTTTGTAACGATCAAGACTGGTAAGTCCATCAGTCCAAACAGTTGTCCATGTACCAGTAGAAGATTCGGCAGCTACTGCAGCCCCTGCTTCTTCGGGCGGAACCCCAGGCTGAGGACTTACTCGGAATGCTGCCAAGATATCAGTATCCTTAGTTTCATACTCTGGGGTGTAGTAAGTCAATTTATAATCTTTAACACCAGCTTGAAATCCAACACCTGCTTTAGTTTCTGTTTGTGGTGACATAAGTCCCTCCCTATAACTCTTGAATTAAGAATTCTCACAATAACAGGGTCTACTCGATGTTAATTAGGCGTAAATGAAACTTTAGCAAAAATCTCGTAAAACAAAAAGGATATTCAATTAATATAATATCAACTCATTAAAGAAAATTGAGGGCATGCTTAGGTTAATGAATATGTTTCATTCATATATAATGCGTACACCCTGTGTATGTTCTATCCTATAGGAATTCCAATATAGGAATTCGATAGGAATTGAGTTGTTGTTATGGTAAGTTAACACGGTTCGTTATTAAACCATGGATTTGATTTACCAAATCCATAATTATTGTATACTCTTTGATAGATATAGCGCAACCCAAATTAATTCCTAATCCTTATTTTACAAGTTCTTAATAGTTCTCTTTTCTTATTTTGAATGCAAATACCTAACTAAATACTAATAAAATTCTTTGTTGACAGCAATCTATGCTTCACAGTAGTATATATTTTGTATATCGAAGTCCTAGATAGGAAAGTAGAGTAGGCACAGATCCTCCACAAAAGGCAAAATGTATATGAAAAAAAAGATTGATTGAACTTTCCAATGGACTCATTCCATGAGTAAACGATTGAATGGGATTCGCTTGGGCAACGAAATCAAGTCCTGGTCCCCTTTTCTCTCTTATTGAATTAACTAATTCATTTCCTTTTTACTTTTGGATTTTTTTTGATTTGATTTGGCATTATTCAACAATAAAAAAAGAAAAATTTCGACAAATTCCTTTTTTTTAATTATGTGATAATTATGAGAACCAATCCTACTACTTCTCCTCCCGGGGTTTCCACAATTGAAGAAAAAAGTACAGGTCGTATCGATCAAATTATTGGACCCGTGCTGGATGTCACTTTTCCCCCAGGCAAGTTACCTTATATTTATAACGCTTTGGTAGTCCAGAGTAGAGACACTGCCGATAAGCAAATTAATGTGACTTGTGAGGTACAACAATTATTAGGAAATAATCGAGTTAGAGCTGTAGCTATGAGTGCTACGGACGGGTTGATGAGAGGAATGGAAGTGATTGACACGGGAGCTCCTCTCAGTGTTCCGGTCGGTGGAGCTACTCTCGGACGAATTTTCAACGTTCTTGGGGAGCCTGTTGACAATTTGGGTCCTGTAGATAGTAGTGCAACGTTCCCTATTCATAGATCTGCGCCTGCCTTTATCGAGTTAGATACGAAATTATCCATCTTTGAAACAGGTATTAAGGTCGTCGATCTTTTAGCTCCTTATCGACGTGGAGGAAAAATAGGACTATTTGGGGGGGCTGGAGTAGGTAAAACAGTACTGATCATGGAATTAATCAATAACATTGCTAAAGCTCATGGGGGCGTATCCGTATTCGGTGGAGTAGGGGAACGGACTCGTGAAGGAAATGATCTTTATATGGAAATGAAGGAATCCGGAGTAATTAATGAAAAAAATATTGAGGAATCAAAGGTAGCTCTAGTCTATGGCCAAATGAATGAACCACCGGGAGCTCGTATGAGAGTTGGTTTAACTGCCCTAACTATGGCGGAATATTTCCGAGATGTTAATAAGCAAGACGTGCTTTTATTTATCGATAATATCTTTCGTTTTGTTCAAGCAGGATCAGAGGTATCCGCTTTATTAGGGAGAATGCCCTCCGCAGTGGGTTATCAACCTACTCTTAGTACAGAAATGGGTTCTTTGCAAGAAAGAATTGCTTCTACTAAAAAGGGATCTATAACTTCGATTCAAGCAGTTTATGTACCTGCAGACGATTTGACCGACCCTGCCCCTGCCACAACATTTGCACATTTGGATGCTACTACCGTACTTTCCAGAGGATTAGCTTCCAAGGGTATTTATCCAGCAGTAGATCCTTTAGATTCAACCTCGACTATGTTACAGCCTCGGATCGTTGGCAACGAACATTATGAAACTGCGCAAAGAGTTAAGGAAACTTTACAACGTTACAAAGAACTTCAGGACATTATCGCAATTCTTGGCTTGGATGAATTATCGGAAGAGGATCGTTTAACTGTAGCAAGAGCAAGAAAAATTGAGCGTTTCTTATCACAACCGTTCTTTGTGGCAGAAGTTTTTACTGGTTCTCCAGGAAAGTATGTTGCTCTTGCGGAAACTATTAGGGGATTTCAACTAATCCTTTCCGGAGAATTAGACGGCCTACCTGAACAGGCTTTTTATTTGGTGGGTAACATCGATGAAGCTAGCACGAAAGCTATAACCTTAGAAGAGGAGAACAAATCGAAGAAATGAAATTAAATCTTTATGTACTGACTCCTAAGCGAATTATTTGGGATTGTGAAGTGAAAGAAATCATTTTATCCACTAATAGTGGCCAAATTGGCGTATTACCAAACCACGCCCCCATTAACACAGCAGTAGATATGGGTCCTTTGAGAATACGCCTCCTCAACGACCAATGGTTAACAGCGATTCTGTGGAGCGGTTTTGCGAGAATAGTTAATAATGAGATCATCATTTTAGGAAATGATGCGGAACTGGGTAGTGATATTGATCCGGAAGAAGCTCAAAAGGCACTTGAAATAGCCGAAGCTAACTTGAGTAAAGCTGAGGGTACGAAAGATTTGGTTGAAGCGAAGCTCGCTCTCAGACGAGCTAGGATACGAATCGAGGCTGTCAATTGGATTCCCCCATCCAATTGAAGACAATCCAGTGGTTTATAGTTGATACAAAGAAAAAGGGAAGAGGGGTAGAAAAAGTTATTAGATAGCGAAGCGAAGTAAGTCCAATGCTATCTAGTAATTTTTCTACCTACTTACCTACTATTGGATTTGAACCAATGACTCCCGCCGTATGAAAGCAATACTCTAACCACTGAGTTAAGTAGGCAATTTATCACCACAAAGGAAGACCCATTACTTCGATCGATTATATATTGAATCCCTTTTCTAAGCAATACCGCTCTGTTATTGGTCTGTTATATACTAAATACTAAACTAAATACTAAACAGATACAGATCAAAGGGGTATCCTCTGGCATTAGAAAATATTCATCTTGACAAGAAATTATCTATATGTTAAGATATCTCTGATAAGGGCTATAGCTCAGTTCGGTAGAGCAACTCGTTTACACGTGCGCCAATGCTTTTCAAAGGAGCTTATTATGCAATGAACATAATCGATCTTATTGCAAAATCAATGTCTTACTTCATAGATTCGAGAGAATAGGAGAACAGTAGCCTGACAAACAGTCGGTTCAGTCCGATTCAGGTGCCAATTCAGGTGCCTAATCAAATAGAACCCTTATGGATTTGCTAGTTGATAAGGTAAATATCCAGCCCACTAAATGCTAGGCGTAATGAGGATAAGGGCCTCCAAAAAACTTCTTTTCGTTCTATGAACTTTAAGGTGTATGAAGTCTCATAGTTAACTCTTGCAGTGGAACGATAGAGACTCCATTTCACTTAGGTTGATTTAATTTAGACCGGAGGCAGACCTAAGTCAAGGTAATCCTCCTTTGAAACACTTTGGTATTGCTCCTAGATAGATCATAATACAAAAAATCAATCAGAGCACAGGGAGCCATCTCATTATCTTTCCGTAAAGAAAAACTATGGTGGACTAACTGATCTTTAAATCAGTTTATGAAAGAGCCCAATGCAAAAAAATGCATGTTGGGTCTTTGAAACAGTTCAAATCATTTCGATAATAATCCGTTTGATCTGTTTTACCGAGAAGGTCTACGGTTCGAATCCGTATAGCCCTAATATGCCCTTTTTTAGATTTTAGGATCTCTATCCTATGTTTTCTTTAGTTTAGTATAGTTTTCATTTTCTCATTAGTATTTGTTTATAGACTGGATAGGCGCCTGCGACATAGAATAGAGATAAAAGCATTACCAAAGGCTCATTCATCGAAAATCAAAATCATACAGACAGGAAAAGAAAAACGAATTTCTATCAAATCAATAGAAGAAAGGATCCTTTCCCTGATTTGAATCCCGTCCTCCTTCAAATAGGATATCTCTAGACTTCCCTATAATAACTGCAATGATTTTATCCATTTTGCGAATTCCTACTTTGTTTTAAGTATATTTATTACTTTGTTTATAGATACATTATGTAAATTGATCAACTTTAAATAGAAAAAATAAAGTAAAGAGTAAATAAGAAAACAGAATATTCTGTCTCATAGTTCTGAAATAGAGTTCTTTATTTTTATTTTATAGTATTACTTCTCATTAATTATACTGCATAGATTAGTCCTACTATCTTAATTAGGTTCTAATTTAGTAGTATTCTCATTTTTATTTAATAGTCTCTTATTATTTTATTATTAAATATTAAATAAAGGATAGAGCTATTCTTTTTTCTAGAGATTCTAGAGAAAGCGAGACAAAGTGAAACGAGAAAGTTTTCTTTATATAAGAATTAGATCTACATACACCATATCTAAATAGAATGGAAATCCAAAAGAAAGGGAGTTGGGATTCCATTGGATGAATCTTTAAAGAAGATGCAGCACAGAGGAAACAAAGGCTAAACTTAAACTAAGCGCTTTTGTTTGAACAAAAAAGATTCTTGTTTCACCGAGGAAAAGAGAGAAGTTCTGGATAAATTGACAATGCTGAATTGAATTGACTAATTTAAGTTCCGCCTATTCCACATTAATGGGAGTACATTATGTTTCTGCTTCACGAATATGATATTTTTTGGACATTTCTAATAATAGCAAGCCTTATTCCTATTTTGGCATTTTCGATTTCAGGACTTTTAGCCCCGGTTAGTGAAGGACCAGAGAAGCTTTCTAGTTATGAATCGGGTATAGAACCCATGGGAGGGGCTTGGGTACAATTCCGAATACGCTATTATATGTTTGCGCTCGTTTTTGTTGTTTTTGATGTGGAAACCGTCTTTCTATACCCTTGGGCAATGAGTTTCGACGTATTGGGTGTATCCGTTTTTATCGAAGCTTTGATTTTCGTGCTTATCTTAGTTGTTGGTTTAGTTTATGCATGGCGAAAAGGAGCCTTGGAATGGTCTTAACTGAATATTTAGACAAAAAAAAAGAAGGAAAAGATTCTATTGAGACAGTTATGAATTTGATTGAGTTTCCCTTACTTGACCAAACAAGTTCCAATTCTGTTATTTCAACTACACCAAATGATCTTTCGAATTGGTCAAGACTCTCCAGTTTATGGCCCCTTCTATACGGTACCAGTTGTTGTTTCATTGAATTTGCTTCATTAATAGGCTCACGATTCGACTTTGATCGTTATGGATTGGTACCAAGATCAAGTCCTAGGCAAGCAGACCTAATTTTAACAGCCGGTACGGTAACAATGAAAATGGCTCCCTCTTTAGTGAGATTATACGAGCAAATGCCTGAACCAAAATACGTCATTGCTATGGGAGCCTGTACTATTACAGGGGGAATGTTCAGTACGGATTCCTATAGTACTGTTCGGGGAGTTGATAAGTTAATTCCTGTGGATGTCTACTTGCCGCGGCTGCCCACCTAAACCGGAGGCAGTTATAGATGCCCTAACAAAACTTCGTAAGAAGATATCGCGAGAAATAGTTGAGGATCAAACTCTATCTCAAAATAAAAATAGATGTTTTACTACCAGTCACAAGCTTTATGTTAGGCGCAGTACTCATACAGGAACTTATGAGCAAGAATTGCTCTATCAATCACCATCTACATTAGATATATCTTCTGAAACTTTTTTCAAATCCAAAAGTTCAGTACCTTCCTACAAATTAGTGAATTAGGAGAGGGGCTCTTTTGTGTAGAAAAATAAAAAGCAGGGCAATCTTTCAAACTTGCATCCGAAATGTGAAATATTTATACAAAGAGGGAGAGATGAAGACAATGCAGCAGGGTTGGTTATCTAATTGGCTAGTCAAACATGAGGTGGTTCATAGATCTTTGGGCTTTGATCACCGAGGAATAGAGACTTTACAAATAAAAGCAGGGGATTGGGATTCCATTGCTGTCATTTTATATGTATATGGTTACAATTATTTACGCTCCCAATGTGCTTATGATGTAGCACCCGGTGGATCTTTAGCTAGCGTGTATCATCTTACGAGAATACAATATGGTATAGATAATCCAGAAGAAGTCTGCATAAAAGTCTTTGCCCAAAAGGATAATCCTAGAATTCCGTCTGTCTTCTGGATTTGGAGAAGTGCCGATTTTCAAGAACGCGAATCTTATGATATGGTGGGAATCTCTTATGATAATCATCCGCGCCTTAAACGTATCCTAATGCCTGAAAGTTGGATAGGCTGGCCCTTACGTAAGGATTATATAACCCCCAATTTTTATGAAATACAAGATGCTCATTGAATGATAAGAAATTCATGCTCACTTATACAACACAACTCCAGATTTTATTCAAGTCAAGGAATATTTTTAGGTTCTTTTCCTAGATGAAACGGAATACCTATTTATAATTAATTCCTAATTATACAAAAGCATTCCAGATAGACTGAGCAAAAAAAGGGTTTCATTTGGATTCCCCTATTTTGAAAATCGCATATTAATTTCCTTCATATGAACAGAAAAATAGGATGACTCAAAGAAGTTCTCTACCAGGAACTTTGTACCGCGCACATTACTTAGCACAACTAGGAAAATAAGATAAGATAAAGATAAGCAAGACTAAAAAAATATTCGTCGGAATAGCGGAATACAAAATTAAGAAACGCAAAAAAATAAAGGGGAATCTCACCCCCTTCTTTATCATAAAGAAAAGATATATTTTAAAACTTCTTTAAAAAGAAAAAGAAGTGCCTCTATATTTATATTATAGATTTATCCACTTAGATGAATAAATATTATTAATGAATATGTATCACAATCCATCTCGAGGTATTTGGATCAATACCTATTCGGTGGATCTTTTTTTTTTTTTTCTCTGCCAGGAACCAGATTTGAACTGGTGACACGAGGATTTTCAGTCCTCTGCTCTACCAACTGAGCTATCCTGACCTTTTCTTGTGCATCATCCTAGTAGAGTATTTGTATCTATGTCAATTAAAAGGACTAAAAATTAATTAAAGTATTTCAAATTTTAAATTTGAAAATGGGGGGGGTAGTCCTATGCATTGTGCATGGTTTACTTAAATAAAACTTAAAAATAGAGTGAATAACCAAGATTTCTTGCCGATACTCTAATAAAAAAGAAATCTATTCAATGAATAGGATAAGATCCATTGAGTTCTCTTCGCATTCCTTTGTGAAAGAGTAGAATGAGAAAGCTAATGAATCTTAAACCCATTGCATTGATAAAAAGAAAAAAAAGTGCATTGATAAAAAGAAAAAAAAAAAGAGGATAAATAATAATAATATAGTATAGTTAGGGAATAAAAGAGGATTTGGGGATAGAGGGACTTGAACCCTCACAACTTATAAAGTCGACGGATTTTCCTTTTACTAGAAATTTCATTGTTGTCAGTATTGACATGTAGAATGGGACTCTCTCTTTGTCCTCGTCCGATTAATCCACTTTTTTAAAGATCTCGAAAACTTTGAATTTTAATTGAAGAATTTGATTATTCAATATTCGATTGGAGTGGATTCACAATAATGAAAAAAAAAAATTATGATATGAGTTTTTTATTTCATAATCATTATCATTTCTAATTTCATTTTTAAAAAAGATAAAGAACCTATATTATAATTAGAATATAATATGAGTTCTGTGATTAATCGTTTGCTATGTCAGTATCTATACGTGTTTATTAAATGTATAAGGTATAAAACCCCTCTTTCTCTAATTTAGAACTAGAAGGAATTCCACTAACAACACAACGTAATTAACTCGATTCGTTAGAACAGCTTCCATTGAGTCTCTGCACCTATCCTTTTCCTTTGTATTCTAGTTCGAGAACCCCTTGTTTTCTCAAAACACGGATTTGGCTCAGGATTGCCCTTTTTTAATTCCAGGGTTTCTCTGAATTTGGAAGTTACCACTTAGCAGGTTTCCATACCAAGGCTCAATACAATCAAGTCCGTAGCGTCTACCGATTTCGCCATATCCCCATTTCCCTCTTCTTTGAGACCAGGATTCCTTGTGTAATTTCATCCATCTCTTAGTTTTTTTTTTGAATCATTGAGTTCATCACTCAACGTAGTCTAGCAGTTCAGTTCGACTCTATTTGAGAGACCTCGCTTGCTTATTGCAATTCAGAATTGAATTGATTCTATCCTTGATGTATTTGCAATTCAATCCGAATCAATATATCCAAAAGTTTTTATCTCCCCCACCTCCCGTCTTACTTTTTTATAGTATTCAAAATTATACTATAACGCTTGATATTTATTCTTTTTTTCTAATCAGAATTAGCAATTTTATTTACTCTGACTCTATGTTCCCCTTAGTGAAATATTAATCCTCAAATTATTAACAAATAATAAAGTCTATAATGATCGAATGAAAATACCAATAAATTCTATAATTTTATTTTTTAATATCCTATAGTTAAGCATATCAAGCTAACTTTATCTTTAAGAAGTTTTAGTATTTTTTTATTTTTATAAGTATAACTTCAAATTTAGAACTAGTTAATAGCTAAGATTAATAACTAATATCTGAGATTTTACGGATTTCCTATACTATACCTATTTCTATTTGTTACACTATTTCCGTTATGTAAGCCCACTTAGCTCAGAGGTTAGAGCATCGCATTTGTAATGCGAGGGTCATCGGTTCAAATCCGATAGTCGGCTTTTTTTTCTCTATCGATGTTCTACGAACAAGAATCTCTTTTTTTCCGAATTAAATGGAGAATCCAGGATCTTTTATGTTTTTTACCTTACAATTTTGCTAGATACAAAACAATAAAATAAATAATATATATACAAAAAAAAAAGATTTTGATGAAATTCCATTTTTTGGGGTACTTTAGTTGATTTTACTCTGTTTATCCTGTAGTTTAATTCAGTTTTAATTTCGATGTATTCTGTAATGTAAATACAATGAAATTAATTGTGTAAAATGAAATTTCAATAAAATAAAAAAAGGAGTCTTCATGTCCCGTTATCGAGGACCTCGTTTAAAAAAAATACGCCGTCTGGGAGCTTTACCAGGACTCACTAGAAAAACACCTAAATCCGGAAGTAATCTTAAAAAAAAATTCAATTCTGGGAAAAAGGAGCAATATCGTATTCGTCTTCAAGAAAAACAGAAATTGCGTTTTCATTATGGTCTGACAGAACGACAATTACTTAGATATGTACATATCGCTGGAAAAGCAAAAAGGTCAACAGGCCAGGTTTTACTACAATTACTTGAAATGCGTTTGGATAATATCCTTTTTCGATTGGGTATGGCTTCAACCATTCCTGGGGCCCGCCAATTAGTCAACCATAGACATATTTTAGTTAATGGTCGTATAGTCAATATACCAAGTTTTCGTTGCAAACCCCGAGATATTATTACTACGAAAGATAACCAAAGATCAAAAGGTCTGGTTCAAAATTATATTGCTTCATCGGACCCGGGGAAATTGCCAAAGCATTTGGCGATTGACACGTTGGAATATAAAGGACTAGTAAATAAAATCCTAGATAGGAAGTGGGTCGGTCTCAAAATAAATGAGTTGTTAGTTGTAGAATATTACTCTCGTCAGACTTGAACTTAACGAAAAAAGGAAAGGTTCATAGAATTTTCTTCCCCTTCCCCTTTCCCCGAACTAAATCGCCCTAAGACCATTACCATTAATTTGTATTTTCCCATCAACTAGCTAAAATTGATTAACCCTAGGATTAGGATCCTTTTTTCTTTTTTCCTCTATGTGTATTTTACATACCACAGTAATTTGCTATAGAGAATTTCTAATTTCTATTAAATCAAAATAAGATAATATAAGATATTATATTATTGCTGGAAAAAATTGTTATTTGATTTGATACATTGTGATCCTTAACGTTGATGAATTAAGAAAAACGGAAAGAGAGGGATTCGAACCCTCGGTAAACAAAAGTCTACATAGCAGTTCCAATGCTACGCCTTGAACCGCTCGGCCATCTCTCCTACATAACTTATTATGGAAAATAAACTGAGTGAATAGCGAGTTTTCTTATTCCTGCAGTACAGGTACAACCGCAACCACTCGGGGGTTCCATAGTTCTATTGGAAAAATTCCTTTTGATCTAAGTGGAAGGATACAGGATTTTTTACTAGAAATTGCGCTCGCTATAAAATAAAAGTTTTAATTTGGGTTTTCCCGCAACTAAAGAAAAAGAAAATGGAAGAATTCTTCTTATTGCATAATAAAATAAAGAAACCTTAGAATTCCGTTTGCATAAGATACGCTACACCATACTATCGAAATCAAAAATAGGGTATGAGACAATTAATAACTTTGAAAACACGAAATAGTTGATAACATAAGTTGTTGTTCAGAAATAGGAAAGTGGAATGAAATCCAGTCTTAGTCAAATATTTCATATCTCTTCGTGTCCAAGCAGAAGGAAAAGGATACAATTTGAGCTGAGCGGAAAATCCATATCTCTCTTATCCATTTAAAGCATATGGATTTAGAGTAGAGCATATGGATCAATCTATTTATAATTATAAGAATCGAATGTGTTTGTTTTTATGTTATTTTGTGAAGGAATGAAAACAATTCTATATAGAATGGGTTGGGAATTATGCCTAGATCCCGTGGAAATGGAAATTTCATTGATAAGACCTCCTCAATTGTAGCCAATATTTTATTGCGAATAATTCCGACAACCTCAGGAGAAAAAAAGGCATTTACTTATTATAGAGATGGTGCGATTTGACTCTTTTTTTTGCTTTTTTTTAGCCCTACCTATACCTCAGTCTTACGAAAAAGAGAGGGGGGTTGGCATAGAGAGAACCAAATTTGTAAAGCAAACAAACCCACGCTTCGGGAAGGTGAGGCGAACTAACAATTCCTTCCGTCGTGTATCCTCGATTGATGCGGCTTCAGATACTTCAATTGTAGATTTGAGTATTGAGCGAAAGGTTACACCTACAGGATATGGTATGGTATGGATTACAGGCCAATCCTACTCTATTAGTATCCGTAGGCAGCATAGGGGAGAAAAGCACTACACCTAGAAATAGGAATCAACAAGAGAAAAACTTTGTTAGAAATTACCCCTTTCCTGATCGGTATCAGGGCTGGGAAGAATGGTTGGGATAACAAACAACCATCAGGTTTGTACTTTGGATACCCCTATAACCATCAAAGATCGTTGAAGTAGCTAATTCCTCTAAATAGGAGGCGTTGAGAACAAAGAAATTATTGGAGCTATCGTTTTCCTCTAGCATTAATAGAATTCATTGGTGTTAAGAAAAACCTCTTGTGGGAAGGTTGGCTAGAGATTTCTTGGAAAAATACCAGCCCCTTTCGGTTCATAATGAGACGGGACTAATTCTATTTTGATTCTATAGATTATTTCGCTTAGTACTATTATGTACAGAAGGGAGGAGCCGTATGAGATGAAAACCTCATGTACGGTTTTGGAACGGAGATTTTTTGAATAGAATGAACGACCGTAACGGATGTTGGCTCAATCCGAAGGAAATTATGCGGAAGCTTTGCAAAATTATTATGAAGCTACGCGACTAGAAATCGATCCCTATGATCGAAGTTATATACTCTATAACATAGGCCTTATACACACAAGCAATGGAGAGCATACAAAGGCTTTGGAATATTATTTCCGGGCACTAGAACGAAACCCCTTCTTACCGCAAGCTTTTAATAATATGGCCGTGATCTGTCATTACGTGCGACTATCTCCACTATAGAAAGAAAAAAAAAAAAGAGAGGATCAAATTTTCTAGTAAATACTAGAAAAAAAGGGCTTTCTACATAGGGATCGTAAAAACAACGATTTTTCCCTATCAGCTGTAGGAAGGAAGGACACTTCACGAGAATCAAAAAACGAAGAAAGTATGGCCTATACTACTACTCTATGGATAAAGTTTCTCAAATTGATAGAGAAAGCACCGTAAAGATCAATTAGTGAGCGACTGGGTCGATACAACTAAAAAAAACTGCTTACTTATCCCATGATATGGGGCAAAATTTAGGAATCCGCTTATGTAATAGAGCCGATCCACTAAGGGATTAAGCAGCGGTGTAGTATCAGATCCCAAAGATAGTAAGTTCTTTTTTCTTTCTTATGGAAAAAAGTCTTTTTCAAGGATTCTATAGAGATTTCATATATGAAACCGGGATAGTTACCTCTCAGAAAATTTGAACGAAGGCTCTATATCTATCTATGCTTCATTCTTCTGAAGGTGGGAAAAAAGATCAAACTGATTATTGATAAAAATTAGGGTTTGAAACTTAGGTAATTAATTTCTTCTGCTTAACCCAAGAACAAATTGGATCGATTTTTGATAAATCGAATTCAGTTAAGATAGGGGAAATTCAGATAGCAATTTCTGAGCCGTATGAGGTAGGAAACTCTCAAGTACGGTTCTAAGGGAAGGAACTTCCTATTCCGACCGAGGAGAACAGGCCATTCTACAGGGTGATTCGGAAATTGCGGAAGCTTGGTTTGATCAAGCTGCTGAATATTGGAAACAAGCTATAGCGCTTACTCCGGGAAATTATATTGAAGCACAGAACTGGTTGAAGATTACGAAGCGCTTTGAATTTGAATAAGACCATGCTCCTTCTTTTTCATAAAATGGGTGGTTTGGTTGTTGATCCATTAATCAAATAAATTAGGTCGTAAGATCGAATCAAGAATTTCATTATATCCATTTCTTATACCTTCTATTTTATATGATATTTCATAAGAATAAACCATAGGGATAGGGTCTAGAATAGAAGTAATAAAGTGAATAAAAAGAGGGGGCAATCTAAATATTGCTAATATATTAGGACCATCTTATTAATAATTCTAATGAGTTATCTTGGAATTTAGAATCAAATAAAAAACCCTATATTATGCTCAAGGAAAGTAGATATAGATAGGAGCTTATGCCCTCAAAAAAAATACACTAGTTTCTTAAATTAAAAATAAAAAAGATTTTTTTCTTACGTCGAGAAATATTTGTTTTTCAAGATAAACAATGTCCGTTAGGCACCTAATCTTTATGTCATAATAGACCCGAACACTTGCCTCGGATTGACTTCAATATATAATTGCTCCAGTGAATAACTAAAAAAAAAATAGAAGGATGGTAGATAGTAAAGAAAAGAACTAATCACAATATCTATCTTTCAAAATCTATCTTTCAAAATCTATCTTTCAAAATATATATCTTTCAAAGATTCACTAAAAAGACAGTTGGCGGGTCTCTTTGTATGTCTTGTCCGGAAAGAGGAGGACTTAATGATTATTCGTTCGCCGGAACCAGAAGTAAAAATTGTTGTGGATAGGGATCCTGTAAAAACATCTTTTGAGGAATGGGCCAGACCCGGCCATTTCTCAAGAACACTAGCTAAGGGCCCTGATACTACCACTTGGATCTGGAACCTACATGCTGATGCTCACGATTTCGATAGTCATACTGGTGATTTGGAGGAGATTTCTCGAAAAGTCTTTAGTGCTCATTTCGGGCAACTTTCCATTATCTTTCTTTGGTTGAGTGGCATGTACTTTCATGGCGCCCGTTTTTCCAATTATGAAGCATGGCTAAGTGATCCTACTCACATTGGACCCAGTGCTCAGGTAGTTTGGCCTATAGTAGGGCAAGAAATATTGAATGGTGATGTAGGCGGGGGTTTCCGAGGAATCCAAATAACCTCTGGTTTTTTTCAGCTTTGGCGAGCATCTGGAATAACTAGTGAATTACAACTCTATTGTACTGCAATTGGTGCATTGATTTTTGCAGCGTTAATGCTTTTTGCTGGTTGGTTCCATTATCACAAAGCCGCTCCCAAATTGGCCTGGTTCCAAGATGTAGAATCCATGTTGAATCACCACTTAGCGGGATTATTAGGACTTGGGTCTCTTTCTTGGGCGGGGCACCAAATTCATGTATCTTTACCAATTAACCAATTTCTTGACGCTGGGGTGGATCCTAAAGAGATACCACTTCCTCATGAATTTATCTTGAATCGGGACCTTTTGGCTCAACTTTATCCTAGTTTTGCCGAAGGAGCAACCCCTTTTTTCACTTTAAATTGGTCCAAATACGCAGAATTTCTGACTTTTCGCGGAGGACTAGATCCAGTAACCGGTGGTCTCTGGCTGACCGATATTGCGCACCATCATTTAGCTATTGCTATTCTTTTCCTAATCGCAGGTCATATGTATAGGACCAATTGGGGTATTGGCCATGGACTTAAAGATATTTTGGAGGCTCACAAGGGCCCATTTACAGGACAAGGCCATAAGGGTCTTTATGAAATCTTAACAACGTCATGGCATGCTCAATTATCTCTTAACCTAGCTATGCTAGGCTCTACAACCATTGTTGTAGCTCATCATATGTATTCTATGCCTCCCTATCCATACCTAGCTACTGACTATGGTACACAACTTTCCTTGTTCACACACCACATGTGGATTGGCGGATTTCTAATAGTCGGTGCTGCTGCACATGCAGCAATTTTTATGGTAAGAGACTATGATCCAACTACTCGATACAACGATCTATTAGATCGCGTCCTTAGACACCGCGATGCAATCATATCCCACCTTAACTGGGTATGTATATTTCTAGGTTTTCACAGTTTTGGCTTGTACATTCATAATGATACCATGAGTGCTTTAGGCCGTCCACAAGATATGTTTTCGGATACTGCCATACAATTACAACCTATCTTTGCTCAATGGGTACAAAATATCCATGCTACTGCGCCTGGCGTAACAGCTCCTGGTGCAACAACAAGTACTAGCTTAACGTGGGGAGGCGGCGAGTTAGTAGCAGTAGGTGGCAAAGTGGCTTTGTTACCTATTCCATTAGGAACCGCAGATTTTTTAGTCCATCACATTCATGCATTTACCATACATGTGACTGTATTAATACTTTTGAAAGGTGTTTTATTTGCTCGGAGTTCCCGTTTGATACCCGATAAAGCAAATCTAGGTTTTCGCTTTCCTTGCGATGGGCCTGGCCGAGGGGGAACATGTCAAGTATCCGCCTGGGATCATGTTTTCTTAGGTTTATTCTGGATGTACAATGCAATTTCGGTAGTCATTTTCCATTTCAGTTGGAAAATGCAGTCGGATGTTTGGGGTACTATAAGTGATCAAGGGGTGGTAACTCATATTACAGGGGGAAACTTTGCACAGAGTTCCATTACGATTAATGGGTGGCTTCGAGATTTCTTGTGGGCACAGGCATCGCAAGTCATTCAGTCTTATGGTTCTTCATTATCTGCATAATGGTCTTTTTTTCTTAGGTGCTCATTTTGTCTGGGCCTTCAGTTTAATGTTTTTATTCAGCGGCCGTGGTTATTGGCAAGAACTCATTGAATCTATCGTTTGGGCTCATAACAAATTAAAAGTTGCTCCTGCTACTCAGCCTAGAGCCTTGAGCATTATACAAGGACGCGCTGTAGGAGTAACCCATTACCTTCTGGGTGGAATTGCCACGACATGGGCATTCTTCTTAGCGAGAATTATTGCAGTAGGATAGTGGCTAGGAGGATTTGAAAGGCATTATGGAATTAAGATTTCCCAGGTTTAGCCAAGGCTTAGCTCAGGACCCCACTACTCGTCGTATTTGGTTTGGTATTGCTACCGCACATGATTTCGAAAGTCATGATGATATTACTGAAGAACGTCTTTATCAGAACATTTTTGCTTCTCACTTTGGGCAATTAGCAATAATCTTTCTATGGACGTCCGGAAATCTGTTTCATGTAGCTTGGCAAGGAAATTTTGAATCATGGATACAGGATCCTTTACACGTAAGACCTATTGCTCATGCGATTTGGGATCCTCATTTTGGTCAACCCGCTGTGGAAGCCTTTACTCGAGGAGGTGCTGCTGGTCCAGTGAATATTGCTTATTCTGGAGTTTATCAGTGGTGGTATACAATAGGATTACGCACCAATGAGGATCTTTATACTGGAGCTCTTTTTCTATTATTTCTTTCTACGCTGTCCTTAATAGCGGGTTGGTTACATCTACAACCCAAATGGAAACCAAGCCTTTCGTGGTTCAAAAACGCGGAATCTCGTCTCAATCATCATTTGTCAGGACTTTTCGGGGTAAGTTCTTTGGCTTGGACAGGACATTTAGTTCATGTTGCTATTCCCGCATCCAGGGGGGAGTACGTTCGATGGAATAATTTCTTAGATGTATTACCCTATCCCCAGGGGTTGGGACCCCTTTTGACGGGTCAATGGAATCTTTATGCCCAAAACCCTGATTCGAGTAATCATTTATTTGGTACCGCTCAAGGAGCGGGAACTGCCATTCTAACTCTTCTTGGGGGATTCCATCCACAAACACAAAGTTTGTGGCTGACCGATATGGCTCACCATCATTTAGCTATTGCATTTATTTTTCTCATTGCCGGTCACATGTATCGAACTAACTTCGGAATTGGGCACAGTATTAAAGATCTTTTAGAAGCGCATACTCCTCCGGGGGGTCGATTAGGGCGTGGGCATAAGGGCCTTTATGACACAATCAACAATTCGATTCATTTTCAGTTAGGTCTTGCTCTAGCTTCTTTAGGGGTTATTACTTCCTTAGTAGCTCAACATATGTACTCTTTACCTCCTTATGCATTCATAGCACAAGACTTTACTACTCAAGCTGCTTTATATACTCATCACCAATATATTGCAGGGTTCATCATGACAGGGGCTTTTGCTCATGGAGCTATTTTTTTCATTAGGGATTACAATCCGGAACAGAATGAGGATAATGTATTGGCAAGAATGTTAGACCATAAAGAAGCTATCATATCTCATTTAAGTTGGGCTAGCCTCTTTCTAGGATTCCATACCTTGGGCCTTTATGTTCATAACGACGTCATGCTTGCTTTTGGTACTCCAGAAAAGCAAATCTTGATCGAACCTATATTTGCCCAATGGATACAATCTGCTCATGGCAAGACGACATATGGGTTCGATATACTCTTATCTTCAACGAATGGCCCCGCTTTCAATGCGGGTCGAAGCCTATGGTTGCCCGGATGGTTGAATGCTGTTAATGAGAATAGTAATTCGCTTTTCTTAACAATAGGACCTGGGGATTTCTTGGTTCATCATGCTATTGCTCTAGGTTTGCATACAACTACATTGATTTTAGTAAAGGGCGCTTTAGATGCACGCGGTTCCAAATTAATGCCAGATAAAAAGGATTTTGGATATAGTTTTCCTTGTGACGGCCCAGGGCGCGGCGGTACTTGTGATATTTCTGCTTGGGACGCATTTTATTTGGCAGTTTTCTGGATGTTAAATACCATTGGGTGGGTTACTTTTTATTGGCATTGGAAACATATCACATTATGGCAGGGCAACGTTTCACAATTTAATGAATCCTCCACTTATTTGATGGGATGGTTAAGAGATTACCTATGGTTAAACTCTTCACAACTTATCAATGGATATAATCCTTTTGGGATGAATAGTTTATCGGTATGGGCGTGGATGTTCTTATTTGGACATCTTGTTTGGGCTACTGGATTTATGTTCTTAATTTCCTGGCGGGGGTATTGGCAGGAATTAATTGAGACTTTAGCATGGGCTCATGAACGCACACCTTTAGCTAATTTAATTCGCTGGAGAGATAAGCCCGTGGCTCTTTCCATTGTGCAAGCAAGATTGGTTGGATTAGCTCACTTTTCCGTGGGTTATATATTCACTTATGCAGCTTTCTTGATTGCCTCAACATCAGGCAAGTTTGGTTAATTTAGTTTGTTTTTTTGTACTGTATCAGCACCTAGTTCATTACTCTTGATAGAGAGGGAGGATCTGCCTTTTTAGATTTCTTTTTCTATTTATTTTTCCATCTAGGATTAGAACCGTATACTTGGTAATAATAGCAACGACACATTATGGCAAAAAAAAGTTTGATTCAGAGGGAGAAGAAGCGGCAGAAATTAGAACAGAAATATCATTTGATTCGTCAATCTTTAAAAAAAAAGATAAGAAGCAAAGTTTCTCCCTTGAGTTTGAGTGAAAAAACGAAAATGCGAGAAAAATTGCAATCCCTACCGCGTAATAGTGCACCTACACGCCTTCATCGACGTTGTTTTTTGACCGGAAGACCTAGAGCTAACTATCGACATTTTGGGCTATCCGGACACGTACTTCGAGAAATGGTTTATGAATGTTTGTTACCGGGTGCAACAAGATCCAGTTGGTAAGGATAAAATACCCTTTCGTATTTGTATGGATTTCTGGAATTGATAATCATAGAGGAGCCCTCTTTACCATTCTGTATAAATGGACTATTCTATTTGTATAGATATTGGTAGAGGGGCGTATCCAACCCTCTTTTATCCACTAGTTACCCCTCTTTAGTTTAAGAGTATAGAGCAGTTTGGTAGCTCATAAGGCTCATAACCTTGGGGTTGCGGGTTCGATTCCCACTACCGCCTCCATACTCCTTCTTTATGATATATGCATGATATAATATATACATCATGCATTTGTATCTGGATTTTTTGATTTCCTAAAAGAGTTTTGGTCTAACAGTTTTTTCTCGGAAGAAGCAAAAAAATAAAAGAAAGAATAAAATATGAAAGAAAAGCGTCCATTGTCTAATGGATAGGACAGAGGTCTTCTAAACCTTTGGTATAGGTTCAAATCCTATTGGACGCAATCTTATTTCTATCTATTCTTTAAATAACTATACTAAACTAAAAACAAAGAAAACTTTTTTGCATGATTCAAATGAAAAAGCTTTCTCAACGATTCCTATTCTACTAACAAGAGTAGACATGCAAAATTTATTTGTTACTGAAGAGAAAACCGTTCCAGCTGTTCCTGAATAGCTTCCTTCAAAAGGATTTCCGCTTGCTCGGTGAATGTCTTGCTAGAAGATATAATTTCTTGGAATTGAGGTTTAGTATCTTTTAGATGTTTACGTAACTCATCCAGAAATTTATTTACCTGTTCAATTTCTAACGAATCAAGATATCCTCTTGTTCCGGTATAAATAGTAGCTATCTGCTCTTCCACTGGGAGAGGATTTGCCTGGGATTGTTTAAGCAATTCCCTTAATCGTCGACCCCTTGCCAATTGATTCTGACTTGTTTTATCGAGAGCAGAGGCGAATTGTGCAAAGGCTTGTAACTCTGCGAATTGCGCTAGTTCCAATTTTGATTTGCCAGCTACTTGTTTCATGGCTTTAATTTGAGCCGCGGATCCTACTCTGGAAACAGAAATACCCACATTAATAGCGGGTCGAATTCCGGCATTGAATAGATCCGCAGATAAGAATATTTGTCCATCTGTAATGGAGATTACATTAGTAGGAATATAGGCGGAAACGTCTCCAGATTGAGTCTCAACTATTGGTAAAGCGGTCATACTTCCTTCGCCTAAAAGAGAATTTAATTTAGCGGCTCTTTCTAAAAGGCGTGAATGCAAATAAAAAACATCCCCTGGATAAGCCTCACGTCCGGGAGGTCTTCTTAATAGAAGGGACATTTGGCGATAAGCTTGTGCCTGTTTGGAGAGATCATCATAAATTATTAAAGTATGCCGTTCGCGGTACATAAAATACTCAGCCAGGGCTGCTCCCGTATAAGGAGCGAGGTATTGTAATGTAGCAGGTGAATCCGCCATTTCAGCTACTACAATAGTGTATTCCATGGCCCCCTCCTCATGGAAAGTAGTTACTACTTGAGCTACGGAGGATGCTCTTTGACCGATAGCTACATAAACACATATTACACCTTGCCCTTTTTGATTGAGAATTGTATCTGTGGCTACTGCTGTTTTGCCAGTCTGTCTGTCCCCAATAATTAACTCTCGCTGACCGCGCCCTATAGGGATCATCGAATCGATAGCAATAAGCCCTGTTTGAAGAGGTTCGTATACGGAACGCCTGGAAATTATACTTGGAGCAGGAGATTCAATTAAGCGAGATTCGGAAGCTATAATTTCGCCTTTCCCATCAATAGGTTTAGCCAGAGCATTTACAACACGACCCAAGTAAGCCTCACTCACGGGTATCTGAGCAATTCTTCCTGTTGCTTTTACAAAACTTCCCTCTTGTATCATCAACCCATCGCCCATTAATACAATCCCAACATTTTTGGATTCCAAATTCAGAGCAATACCCCTAGTACCTTCTGCAAATTCGACTAATTCACCTGACATTATTTCACCAAGACCTATAATACGAGCAATCCCATCCCCCACTTGAACTACGCGACCTATATTCTCAATCCCTACTTTCCTATTATATTGTTCAATACGTTCGCGGAGAATTTTATGAATTTCGTCGACTCGAAGGGTTGCCATTAGTGTTTCTTGACTCTTTTTTCGGAAGCAAGGGGAAAAATAATGCCTAAATTCTAAACGAAAGTAGAAGTTCAAGGCCTAATTAATTTAATTATTTCTTCCATTCCAGGGACCCGAGAATGCCAATATTAGCACGAATCGTACGGAAATGTAACTCGGTATTCAAACAACTATTCAGAGTTCCTAGAGCTCCTTGTACGGCCTGTTGGAAAACCCGCTGTCGGACCTGATTCATTGCCCTTTGTTTTTCAAAATAAAGGGTTTCGTTTTTAGACTTTTCCAATTGTTCCAAACTAATAGAAGTAGCATTAATCAAATTTGCTTTTTCTCGTTCTATCTCAGAGTATCCATTCATTCGATACTCATCCGCTTCTAGTTCGACTTTCTGTAATCGAATCCGAGCTTTTTCGAGTTGCTCAATGGTCCCTCTACGCAATTCTTCTGAATTTCGAATAGTACTCAAGATCCTCTGTTTTCGATTATCTAATAAATCTTTTAATGAAAGTAGATTATTTTGTAAGTTTACAACTTTTATGATCTCTTCCCGAACCAAACATGAATCTTTCGATTCATTTGGCTCTCACGCTCCTTTTTTTTTTTCTATAGCTATTTCCATATCTTTTTTTTAAGTAATGAGCCTATCCTCTATCTTCTTTTTTATGTTTATATTTCAATATACCGAAACCTATATAAGACTAGATAAATATTAAGAGGACTCTTCCGCCTAGATAAAAATATATCATGGTCAGCAAAGTTGTTTCTTTATTTTTATTTGCCCTCTAGTTAATAATTTCAATTTCATTAAGAAAAACTAACTAAATAAATGGAAAATGAAAATTAATAGAATTCTTTTTTATTTTTTTTTTCTTCAAATCCAAAAAATTTCTCTTTTTTATACATAGGTCGTCGATTCGGCATTGGTTAAAAAAGGGCAGGGTGCCCCCTTTTTTTTCTAGTAAATAGTTCAAACCATTTTATCGATATGAGTGTTCTATATCAGATAAATTTTACATTAGCTATTTCCCGTTTAAATTGGTACTAATACTAATATAGTTGTAGAAAGAGTACCTCTTTTTGCCTGGACTTCAAGCAGTTTAGCTTTAACCGTGTTAATGGTCTCACATTCTTGGTTTATAGAGAATCAAAGTTGATTTACCAATGAGTCGCGAAATGCTATGGTTCTTCCATATGATTTCTGAATTTATTCAGAAGTAATTCGTCGAGATCGTGCACCCTTTTCTTATTTATCCGAAAAATACTAAAAAATATTATAAAGTGCAGCCGGATAGATCCAATCTATTCTTGAAATAGACAACTCGCACACACTCCCTTTCCAAAAAAAATCAAAACACCAACCACTACAGTTAGATTTATTAGATTTGTTGCTAAAATATCGGTATTAAGCCCGAAACTGCCAGCGGATGGCCAGTGAGCTAAAAAAACGAAAGAATGGGTTACATTTTTCATATGCTCTCCTCTTATAGATAGGACGAACAAAGAACAAAGTTTTTCGATCACTTACTTCGCTCGCCCTTTTTTGATCGGTTTTTTTAATGCAAATAGATTCAATCTAGTAATTTCTTTTAGATTAAGTCTTACGTCTTGTTTGACCGGTGAAAGACTTCCTTTGTTGAAATGTTCTGTTCCCAAAATTCCTAAAATAAAAGGAAAAAACTTTCCACTTTCCTAAACTAAGGACGGGAAATAAGAAGGTGAGCATATCTTCTAAATTAATAATACTCAACTCAGCCCTTCCTAGAATGGGGTATTATCTGTCCCGATAAATAGATAATTCCAGGAGTAATAAATAGGAGTAAATTAAATAAAGTATTGATATAATTGGAATTGTGGAAGCAAATACCAATTTACTAAAAAAAGAAAAAAGTATCTAATCGAAATCGAAAGAATTTTTTTTTTAAGATTAAACAAAAGGGTTCGCAAATAAAAGCGCTAGTGCCACAACTAGTCCATAAATTGTTAAAGCTTCCATAAAAGCTAGACTAAGCAATAAAGTACCTCGTATTTTACCTTCTGCTTCTGGCTGTCTCGCAATACCTTCTACAGCTTGTCCTGCAGCAGTACCTTGACCAACTCCA
>NW_028260742.1:32500-47500 GCF_056163025.1 Triticum urartu | reverse complement strand
ACAATTTCGAAATCAGGCCAAGCGTCTTAATACATATGCAAAAAAATTCATTATTGGCCCACCATTGATTAGAAGATTTAGCTTGTATGAATCGCTATTGGTTTGATACGAATAATGACAATCGTTTCAGTATGTTAAGGATACAGATGTATCCACAATTCATTTAGAGTTACTTAATAGTCTATTTCTTATACCATATCTCTATCCCGTGAAATTCTCGAGCCAAAAGATGGATGCATATGCTGTGTTTCATTTTGCTAAATGATATCAATTAAATGGTGTATCAATTCCATAAATTGCATATAGCAATAAATAAATCAGCAAAATTCTTTCTAATATTTTAGATAGAAGAAACATTTCTTCTATCTAAAATATTAGAAAGAATGTACCCTTCTATCCAAATCCAATTTGCATCGATAAAATAAATCCAAATTCCAGTAGTAGATGAATAATTGCAAATTTGTGTGTGTACGAGATTAGAATAACTTCAAAATAACTGACATAATTTTGTATTTTTCCTGATCAGAAAAATACATGAAAAAGAAAGGAGGTAGAAAAATTTTTGGATTTATGGTTAAAGAAGAAAAAGAAGAAAACAGGGGTTCTGTTGAATTTCAAGTATTCAGTTTCACCAATAAGATACGGAGACTTGCTTCACATTTGGAATTACACAAAAAAGATTTTTCATCGGAAAGAGGTCTACGAAGACTTTTGGGAAAACGTCGACGTTTGCTGGCTTATTTGGCAAAGAAAAATAGAGTACGTTATAAGAAATTAATCGGTCAGTTGAATATTCGGGAGCAGTAATTTAATCGTTCAAATTTTTTTCTTGTTTTATTATTTTTTTAGTAGTCTTATAGTAGTCTTAGATTTTTCATTTTGATGAGCCTCGCTTTGAGGAATTCATGGAATAATCCATTTTCATGGAATAATGAATTAAGGAAGAAAGGATATGAGTCTACCGCTTACAAGAAAAGATCTCATGATAGTCAATATGGGCCCTCAACACCCATCAATGCATGGTGTTCTTCGACTGATCGTTACTCTCGATGGTGAGGATGTTATTGATTGTGAACCCATATTAGGGTATTTACACAGAGGAATGGAAAAAATCGCGGAAAACCGAACTATTATACAATACTTACCTTATGTAACAAGGTGGGATTATTTAGCTACTATGTTTACAGAAGCAATAACAGTAAATGCACCAGAATTCTTGGAGAATATTCAAATACCACAAAGAGCCAGCTATATTAGGGTAATTATGTTAGAATTAAGCCGGATAGCTTCTCACTTGCTATGGCTTGGACCTTTTATGGCGGATCTCGGCGCACAGACTCCTTTTTTCTATATTTTTAGAGAGAGAGAATTAATATATGATCTATTTGAAGCTGCTACAGGTATGCGAATGATGCACAATTACTTTCGCATCGGAGGAGTAGCCGCCGATCTACCTTATGGATGGATCGATAAATGTTTAGATTTCTGTGATTATTTTTTACGCGGAGTTGTTGAATATCAACAACTTATTACACAGAATCCAATTTTTTTAGAGCGAGTTGAAGGAGTAGGTTTTATTAGCGGAGAAGAAGCAGTAAATTGGGGCTTATCGGGACCGATGTTACGAGCTTCTGGAATACAATGGGATCTTCGTAAAGTAGATCCTTATGAGTCTTACAACCAATTTGATTGGAAAGTCCAATGGCAAAAAGAAGGGGATTCGTTAGCTCGCTATTTAGTACGAATTGGTGAAATGAGGGAATCCATCAAAATAATTCAACAAGCTGTAGAAAAAATTCCTGGAGGACCTTATGAAAATTTAGAAGTCCGACGCTTTAAGAAAGAAAATAATTCTGAATGGAATGATTTTGAGTATAAATTTCTTGGTAAAAAACCTTCGCCCAATTTTGAATTGTCAAGACAAGAGCTTTATGTAAGAGTAGAAGCCCCAAAAGGTGAATTAGGGATTTATCTAGTAGGAGATGATAGCCTTTTCCCCTGGAGATGGAAAATCCGTCCACCCGGGTTTATTAATTTGCAAATTCTTCCTCAGCTAGTTAAAAAAATGAAATTGGCTGATATCATGACGATATTAGGTAGTATAGATATCATTATGGGGGAAGTTGATCGTTGAAATGATAATAGATAGGGTAGAGGTAGAAACTATCAATTCTTTTTCGAAATTGGAATTATTAAAAGAAGTCTATGGACTGATATCGATTCTACCCATTTTGACCCTCCTTTTGGGAATAACAATAGAGGTACTCGTAATTGTGTGGTTAGAAAGAGAAATATCTGCGTCGATACAACAACGTATTGGTCCTGAATATGCTGGCCCCCTGGGCCTGCTTCAAGCTATAGCAGATGGGACTAAGCTACTTTTTAAAGAAGATATTCTGCCATCCCGAGGAGATATTTCTTTATTTAGCATTGGACCCTCTATAGCAGTCATATCAGTTTTATTAAGTTTTTTAGTTATCCCTTTGGGATATCATTTTGTTTTAGCCGATCTTAGTATTGGTGTTTTTTTATGGATTGCCATTTCAAGTATAGCTCCTATTGGTCTTCTTATGGCAGGATATAGCTCAAATAATAAATATTCTTTTTCAGGCGGTCTACGAGCTGCTGCTCAATCCATTAGTTATGAAATACCATTAACTTTTTGTGTGCTAGCAATATCTCTACGTGTGATTCGTTAAAATAGATCTTTTTCCTATAAAATCCATTAACTATTTATATTCCTTTTCTTATTTAGTATTTGGGTTGGTAAGTTAAACTAGATAGCTATATGAGTGAAACAAAACAGCTTATAAATTTGTAGTAAAAAGAAAAAATCTCATTTCCTACGTACAAGAAAAAAGTGGAAGTAAACATAAGCAGTGTAAACTCTTTATCCCAAGGTTGATATTTTTTAATTAGTCATCATATCTTGAAGCGGCCAAGAATAAAGGATTCACGATATGGAATTCCATTACTAGAATACTCCTAGTTATTACTATAACTTAATAATCCATAAGAAGAATCCACCAAAAGTTAGTGAAGGGTTAGGAACACTAAAGTACATAAAGGATTAGTAATGGAAAATCTAAAACATTAGAGATTTTTGCCCATAAAAGGAATCATAATAAGGACTTGCAATTTGTAGAAATTATCAAGTAGTACTTTCTTCGGATTCCGATCCAGAGTATGTTCCCATTCACTTGTTAAGGAAATGGCTATCAAGAACGAATTAACCCTTTATCCATTTTTTCTTTTTAAATACCCCCTCCCTGGGGAAAGAAGAATAGTAAAAAAGATATGGAGTGCACTAGAAAAAATTTTCATTATTTCCTTCCTCTATCCATATTCATGCAGAATTGCTCATGAACTAATACCCAACTCTTTCCATTTATTAATTGAATTCCTATAACAAGTAACAAGTGTTTTATTCCAAGATTAAGTTATTACTGAACAAAGAAAAATTTTCATTATATTATAAAGGATGAGATCAATTCGGAAGCGCTTTTTCTTATTCTAGCAGACGGAATTCCTTTGGTCTAATTTAGGACTTTCAAATCTATTTTATTTTATCTAATTCTATCTACGCCCCCGGGGCTAGGAACAAAACAGTCCTTTCCTTTTTCTGATCATAGAGAAGCCGTATGAAGCTAAGGTTTCATGTACGGTTTTGAAATAGCGGTGGGAACTGTGATGTTATCACCGACTATGATTATCTAACAGTTCAAGTACAGTTGATATAGTTGAAGCACAGTCAAAATACGGTTTTTTTGGATGGAATATTTGGCGTCAGCCTATAGGTTTTCTGGTTTTTTTAATTTCTTCTTTGGCAGAATGTGAAAGATTACCCTTTGATTTACCAGAAGCGGAGGAAGAATTAGTAGCAGGTTACCAAACTGAATATTCCGGTATCAAATATGGTTTATTTTATCTTGTTTCTTACCTAAATTTATTAGTTTCTTCTTTATTTGTAACAGTTCTCTACTTGGGCGGGTGGAATTTATCTATTCCCTATATATCCTTTTTTGATTTTTTCCAAATGAATAAAGCAGTTGGAATTTTGGAAATGACAATGGGTATATTTATTACATTAACTAAAGCTTATTTATTTCTCTTCATTTCTATCACAATAAGATGGACTTTACCGAGGATGAGAATGGATCAGTTATTAAATCTTGGATGGAAATTTCTTTTACCTATTTCCCTGGGCAATCTCTTATTAACAACCTCTTCTCAACTTGTTTCACTATAAATAAGATAATACAATAATAGTAAGAATATTTTCAACACAAAAGCTCTCTCAAACAAGAGAAAGAAACATATCTTTTTCATAGATATTTAGAATGAATATGTTCCCTATGGTAACTGGGTTCATGAGTTATGGTCAACAAACAATACGTGCTACAAGGTACATAGGTCAAAGTTTCATAACTACCTTATCCCACACAAATCGTTTACCTATAACGATTCACTACCCTTATGAAAAATCAATTACACCAGAGCGTTTCCGAGGGCGAATCCACTTTGAATTTGATAAATGTATTGCTTGTGAAGTATGTGTTCGCGTATGTCCGATAGATTTACCCGTTGTGGATTGGAGATTTGAAAAGGATATTAAAAGAAAACAATTGCTTAATTATAGTATTGATTTCGGAGTTTGTATATTTTGTGGCAATTGTGTTGAGTACTGTCCAACAAGCTGTTTATCAATGACTGAAGAATATGAACTTTCTACCTATGATCGTCATGAATTGAATTACAATCAAATTGCTTTAAGTCGGTTACCAATCTCCATAATGGGAGATTACACAATTCAAACAATTAGGAATTCGTCTGAAAGTAAAATAAACAAAGAAAAATCTTCGAATTCAAGAACGATTACTGATTACTAAACTTTGATTTTGTCTTTCTGTTATAAAAATCTAATAATTCTTTATTAAACTTTAAAATTAAACTATAAAGAAAAACGAAAAACTACTGCTTATTGGAAATTATTTCTTATTTTAAATCAGACTAGATTTTCGTGATATAATATAATTTATAACTATAAGTTTATACACAAAAAAATACCCTAATCCTTTTTTCCTTCCTTGAATCCTTTAGTTTTAGTCAGTTCATGAAAAATTTTATACTATTAATTTCTTTTTATCCATAATGGATTTACCTGGACCAATACATGAGATTCTTATGCTATTTGGGGGATTTGTTCTTCTACTAGGGGGTCTAGGAGTAGTATTACTTACCAACCCCATTTATTCTGCCTTTTCGCTGGGATTAGTTCTTGTTTGTATATCCTTATTCTATTTTTTATTAAATTCCTACTTTGTAGCTGTCGCACAACTTCTTATTTATGTGGGAGCCATAAATGTCTTGATCATATTCGCTGTAATGTTCGTAAATGGCTCAGAATGGTCTAAAGATAAGAATTATTGGACTATTGGAGATGGGTTCACTTCACTCGTTTGTATAACTATTGTTTTTTCACTAATGACTACTATCCCAGATACGTCGTGGTATGGAATTCTTTGGACTACAAGATCAAACCAAATAGTAGAACAGGGTCTCATAAATAATGTTCAACAAATTGGAATTCATTTAGCAACCGATTTTTATCTTCCGTTTGAACTCATTTCCATAATTCTTCTAGTTTCTTTAATAGGTGCAATTACTATGGCTCGGCAATAAGAAAACTTAGAAAAAGTACAAATTATAAGAATTGCAAATCTAAAATAAATAACTAAAGAATCACAATTTTGATTTAGTAAAATCCATCTACTGCCAACAAATACCTCCTTTTTTTTTTTTTTTTTTTTCTTTTGTTGTGTAATTGTTCTATTGTAATTAATTGAATCGGTTCAATTCTTGCCCTCATATTGAAATGAATCGAGATTGATAAGGAGTTAGTTAATGATGTTTGAGCATGTACTTTTTTTGAGTGTCTATTTATTTTCGATTGGTATCTATGGATTGATCACAAGCCGAAACATGGTTAGAGCTCTAATATGTCTTGAACTTATACTGAATTCAATTAATCTAAATCTCGTAACATTTTCTGATCTATTTGATAGTCGCCAATTAAAAGGAGATATTTTCGCAATTTTTGTTATAGCCCTTGCAGCTGCTGAAGCCGCTATTGGACTATCCATTCTTTCTTCCATCCATCGTAATAGGAAATCCACTCGTATCAATCAATCTAATTTATTGAATAATTAGACTTTTGAATAATTAGACATAGAATCCTCTAAACAAAGGCGCACATATTAAAATAAATAGAAATCAATACTATTTTCTTAGTATTATTTGAGAATATCCATTTTTTTTAGTAGATTATTGCATAGTATTCTTTTTCACTTAAATGAATTTTTGTATTTGTAATTCATTGATATTGCAATTTGAATATTGCAATAATTTATATTGAAAAGACGATAGCCAATTTATTGGCTAATTCGAATTCGTCTGTACAATTCGTAAAATTCTTTCTTATTTCTTATTTATTGTTGAAATCCAAAATTAAAGTCTCTTGGCTCTCTTCACGCTTTCTCACAAACAGATTAAAAAATAGATTTTTTTTTTTGAAGTTTGGATAAACCATTGCTTCGTCTGGTGTCTACAATACATATGACTCATTATAGTACTAATTTCATTTTTACCAGATCGAAAAATTTTATGTTGAAAAGAAAAATTTATAGATCCAATGTCACATTCCGTAAAAATTTACGATACATGTATAGGATGCACTCAATGTGTACGAGCTTGTCCAACAGATGTATTAGAAATGATACCCTGGGATGGATGTAAAGCCAAGCAAATTGCTTCCGCGCCGAGAACCGAAGATTGTGTGGGTTGTAAGAGATGTGAATCTGCCTGCCCGACAGATTTTTTAAGTGTCCGCGTTTATTTAGGGCCTGAAACAACACGTAGCATGGCTCTATCTTATTGATACGTTACAAAAAACTTCACTCGAATCGTCTGATTCCTCTTTACCGAAGAAGCCTGTGCTCGAAATAATCGAGCACGGGCTTTTCTGGTCAAAACGTATCTTGTCTTTATCACTTTATCATGAGTTATTTTCCTTGGTTAACAATACTTGTTGTTTTGCCGATATTTGCAGGTTCATTAATTTTCTTTTTACCTCATAAGGGAAACAAAGTCGTTAGGTGGTATACTATATCTATTTGTTTATTAGAATTCCTTCTAATGACTTATGCGTTCTGTTATCATTTCCAACTGGAGGATCCCTTAATCCAATTAAAGGAGGATTATAAATGGATAGATGTCTTCGATTTCCACTGGAGATTGGGAATCGATGGACTTTCATTAGGATCTATTTTATTGACAGGATTTATCACTACTTTAGCTACTTTAGCAGCTTGGCCAATTACACGGAATTCGCGATTATTCTATTTCCTGATGCTCGCAATGTATAGTGGTCAAATAGGATTATTTTCTTCGCGAGACCTTTTACTTTTTTTTATCATGTGGGAGTTAGAATTAATTCCTGTTTACTTACTTTTATCCATGTGGGGGGGGAAGAGGCGTCTATATTCAGCTACAAAGTTTATTTTGTATACTGCAGGCGGTTCCATTTTTTTCTTAATCGGAGTTCTGGGTATGGGCTTATATGGTTCCAACGAACCAGGATTAGATTTGGAAAGATTAATTAATCAATCATACCCTGCAACCTTGGAAATACTTTTATATTTTGGCTTCCTTATTGCTTATGCTGTCAAATTGCCGATTATACCCCTACATACGTGGTTACCAGATACCCATGGGGAAGCACATTATAGTACATGTATGCTTTTAGCGGGAATATTATTAAAGATGGGAGCATATGGATTGATTCGGATCAACATGGAATTGTTACCTCATGCTCATTATCTATTTTCGCCCTGGTTAGTAATAATAGGAGCGATCCAAATAATCTATGCAGCTTCAACTTCTCTTGGTCAACGAAATTTCAAAAAAAGAATAGCTTATTCCTCTGTATCTCACATGGGTTTCATAATTATAGGAATTGGTTCCATAACCAACATTGGACTCAATGGAGCTATTTTACAAATATTATCCCATGGATTTATTGGTGCTACACTTTTTTTCTTGGCAGGAACCGCTTCTGATAGAATGCGTCTTGTTTATCTCGAAGAACTGGGGGGAATATCTATCCCAATGCCTAAAATTTTTACCATGTTTAGTAGCTTTTCAATGGCTTCTCTTGCCTTACCAGGAATGAGTGGTTTTGTCGCAGAATTAGTAGTATTTTTTGGACTAATTACTAGTCCAAAATTTCTGTTAATGCCAAAAACACTAATTACTTTTGTAATGGCAATTGGAATGATATTAACTCCTATTTATTTATTATCTATGTTACGCCAGATGTTCTATGGATACAAGCTATTTAATGTTCCAAACGCAAATTTTGTGGATTCTGGACCACGAGAACTCTTTATTTTAATCTGTATCTTTTTACCAGTAATAGGAATTGGTATTTATCCAGATTTTGTTCTCTCCCTATCCGTTGACAGGGTAGAGGCTCTCTTATCCAATTATTATCCTAAATAGGTTTGCTTTTTTTTACTCGTCTGCTCTATTAATGCAGAAATAAGTAAAAAAGTATATAATGCAGAAATAAGTAAAAAAGTATAATTAGATCTATCTCGAATTTTTGAGAACCCTTTGATAAGGCGTTCAAGGGGTTCTCAAATAAAACATAAAAGTAAAAACCTTCATTTCATGAAGGTTTTATTTTATGTAATCATTTAGGTGTTAATGTAAACGAACCATAACTATGTAAGCCTATTCCTAATAGATTTATACCAAAATAACAAATCCAAATTATAAGAAATCCTATCAAAGCTATAAGTGCAGAATTCGTACCCTTCCAATTTGGATTTGTTCTACTATGTAAATAAATTGCGAATATGGTCCAAGTAATAAATGCCCAAGTTTCCTTAGGATCCCAATTCCAATAGGATCCCCAGGCCTCATTAGCCCATACTGCTCCACAAAGAATACCTACGGTTAAAAGGGTAAATCCTAGGCTAATGACACGATAACTCCAAGAATCCAAACGCTCCGTTAATTGATATTTGTAATAATTTGGAAATGAAGGGACAGAGGTTCTTTTTAAAGCACTTCTTTTTGCATAAAAATATTTAATATCACTAAAGAAAAATGTTTTATTTAAAACATTTTTTTTCTTTTTAGAAAAGAAATGGAAATTATTTCGAAATCTAATGATTAGAATAGCGGCAGATAATAAGGATCCGCACAAAAGAGTTGCATAGCTTAATAACATCATACTGACATGCATCATTAACCACTGAGATTGTAGAGCAGGTACTAGTATCGTGGATTGATGCATTTCAGTTAAAAGACCCGATGTGGCAAAGCCTTGCGTTAAAATAGTACTTGGCGTAGTTATTGTGCTTAAATCATTTTTAGAGTTCTGTATTTTAGGAATGGTATGAAGAATATACAGGGCCCATGAAAGGAAGATCAATGACTCATATAAATTACTTAATGGAAAATGTCCCGAGGAAGCCCAACGAGAAACTAAGAATCCTGTTATAGAGAAAAAAGTAACTATCATTCCTTTTTCTGACGAATCGCGTAATCCTCCAAGTTCACGAACTAATAAGGTTATAAAATGAATCGTAATCACAATTGAAATCGTTGAGAAAGAGATATGAGTTAGTATATGTTCTAAAGTTGCAAATAGCATAAGGGGAAGGTCCCATTACAAAATTGTAAATTTCGAATTGATTTCTAATCTATTGTATTCTTTTTCAAGAATGCCGCCACTCGGATTCGAACCGAGATGCTTGAGCACTGCTTCCTAAGAGCAGCGTGTCTACCAATTTCACCATGGCGGCTAACTTCAAATAATAGGTAACTTAAAAGAATAATAGCTATTATCTTGGGAATCGTCGATATTGGGAAAGTCCATAAAATTTAGGAACATTAGAGTTTTCATTAAAATAGACTTCGTTTGGTAGTATCGTTTCCATTTTTTTTTTTTACAATAAACTCTTGCTTTGCCCAATAGAAACACAAACACTGCTTGAAAGAGTTGGAACTTCTTTTTTCTAACTTGCAATTATAGAACTAATTTTTTCTAATTAATTTCCCCTTTACATTTTGAAAATTCTTTCAATACAATGAAAAAAATCCAAAAGGGTTTCTATTTAATGATGAAATTAAAATAAAATGGATAAATAGAAAAGGCTTTTTGGATTTTTTAAAAATTTCTAGAATGAAAGTCTTTATGCTCTTATTAATAAGATTTACTAACCTTATGATTTTGGAGAAGATAGGTGGAAGTTGTAAGTCCTATTGTAAGAATACTCCACTTTTCATAATTTTCCTAATAGAATATGAGGATTCTATTAGGAAAATTATGAAAAGTTCATTGATAGGAAAAGAATACTTAGCACACAGTATACCAAACAAAACTTTTTTTTTCTTGTATATATAAGATAAGAGGGGTTTTTTGTTCTAAGAATATTGTACCGAGTAATTCGACACATAAAAGTACATTCAAAGAAGAATCCAAATTATTAAATAATTGGAATTCTTTTTTGATAAGTCAATTCATATTATTCCAAAATCTTATTATTTGTTTGTTGCCCAGAAAAACCCTTTGGTTTTGGATGCTCATTACCGCTCGAAAATGATCTTGATTTTACTAAAGAATAAGATTGTACTATGGAAAAATAAGTCTTTTTCTTCCAAATATTTTTACGAATACGCTTTTTTGACATTGAAGTACGTTTTTTTGGAACTGCCATTCAAAAAGGAAATTACTTTTTTCTAGTTGTATGTGAAAGACATCTATTGCTGCAAATCAATCCTTCTTTCTTCTTTTTATTAGTATTTATACTTAGATACTGAAAGATACTTAAATTTTGAATTATTTTTTACTTCATTTTGTCTAATGCGGATAAGACAACAAGAATTTTTTAACATTTTTTCTTTATATATTTTATACTTTTTTTTTAATAATATAGAATATATAGAAGGGTTTCTCATTTAAATCTATTTATATCTATTTATATATCAAGTATACTCCATATATAGATATATGGTATGGAAGCCTATCCCCCATATAAGATAAGACGGGGGGATAAAAAGAAGAGGAAAATGAAAATAGTTAATTAAGTTCAGAATGGTATTCCATAAAGGAAAGGAATTCCAATCAAAACAAAAAATACTGAGTCTCTTAAACAAGACATTCTAAAACTTAGGTAATTTATAGTCATTAGAATTTTAGTTCTATATGAAGTAAGGACTATTCGATAATTTCTTATAAACATAGGTTTTCATTGGAATTCACTCAATCAGTTAATTATGGAACAAGAGAGCTGTTTCATCTTTGTTTTAAAGAAATATAAAAATGAATTATGAATAGAAAGTAAAATGATTCCACTTTTTTTTTTTTATTTTTATAAATATCTTTATTTAGTTAATAAAATAACTTCGTTACCTAGTTATTTTATTAACTTTTTTAATTTAACCAACTAAACCCATTCTTAATTTTTAATTATTTCAATGAGATAAATTTTGGAAAAATTAAGAATTTCAGTATTTTTTCTTATTCTTTTTATTTATTCTTTCAGAAAGAGATAAGAATTGGTTTGGTGAATCGGAAACAATTTTATAGAAAAATTGAAGTAAAAATTGAAGTAAAAATTGCAATTTCTTTTCTTATGGAACATACATATCAATATGCATGGGTAATCCCTCTTCTCCCACTTCCAGTTATTATGTCAATGGGATTTGGCCTTATTCTTATTCCGACAGCAACAAAAAATCTTCGTCGCATATGGGCTTTTCCTAGTGTTTTACTCTTAAGTATAGCTATGGTATTCTCAGTTCAACTGTCTATTCAACAAATAAATGGAAGTTCGATCTATCAATATCTATGGTCTTGGACCGTCAATAATGATTTTTCTTTAGAATTTGGATACTTGATTGACCCACTTACTTCTATTATGTTAATACTAATTACTACTGTAGGAATCCTGGTTCTTATTTATAGTGATGGTTATATGTCTCACGATGAAGGATATTTGAGATTTTTTGTTTATATAAGTTTTTTCAATACTTCCATGTTGGGATTGGTTACTAGCTCCAATTTGATACAAATTTATTTTTTTTGGGAACTCGTGGGAATGTGTTCTTATTTATTGATAGGCTTTTGGTTTACACGACCAATCGCAGCGAGTGCTTGTCAAAAAGCTTTTGTAACTAATCGTGTAGGGGATTTTGGTCTATTATTAGGAATTTTAGGTTTTTTTTGGATAACAGGTAGTTTAGAGTTTAGGGATTTGTTCAAAATAGCTAATAACTGGATTCCTAATAATGGAATTAACTCTTTACTTACTACTTTGTGTGCTTTTTTATTATTCCTTGGTGCAGTTGCGAAATCCGCACAATTCCCTCTTCACGTATGGTTACCCGATGCTATGGAAGGGCCCACTCCTATTTCGGCTCTTATACACGCAGCAACTATGGTTGCTGCGGGAATTTTTCTTCTAGCTCGACTTCTTCCTCTTTTCATATCTTTACCTTTGATAATGAGTTTTATTTCTTTAGTAGGTACAATAACACTATTCTTAGGAGCTACTTTAGCTCTTGCTCAGAGAGATATTAAAAGAAGCTTAGCCTATTCTACAATGTCTCAATTGGGTTATATGATGTTAGCTCTAGGTATAGGTTCTTATCAAGCTGCTTTATTCCATTTGATCACTCATGCTTATTCAAAAGCTTTATTGTTCTTGGGATCCGGATCCGTTATTCATTCAATGGAACCTCTTGTTGGATATTCACCAGATAAAAGTCAAAATATGGTTCTTATGGGCGGTTTAAGAAAATACATTCCAATCACAAGAACTACTTTTTTATGGGGTACACTTTCTCTTTGTGGTATTCCACCTCTTGCTTGCTTCTGGTCCAAAGATGAAATCCTTAGTAATAGTTGGTTGTATTCGCCCTTTTTTGGAATAATAGCCTCCTTTACTGCAGGATTAACTGCCTTTTATATGTTTCGGATATATTTACTTACATTTGATGGGTATTTGCGTGTTCATTTTCAAAATTACAGTAGCACTAAAGAGAGTTCCTTGTATTCAATATCCTTATGGGGAAAAAGGATACCCAAAGGAGTGAATAGGGATTTCGTTTTATCAACAACGAAGAGTGGAGTTTCTTTTTTTTCACAAAATATACCAAAAATTCAAGGTAATACAAGAAATAGGATAGGATCCTTTACTACGTCTTTTGGGGCTAAAAAAACTTTTGCCTATCCGCATGAAACGGGAAATACTATGTTATTTCCTCTTCTTATATTACTACTTTTCACTTTGTTCATTGGATTCATAGGAATCTCTTTTGATAATGGAGGAATTGGTAATGGAATAGCAGAGTTAACCATATTATCAAAGTGGTTAACTCCCTCAATAAACTTTACCCAGGAAAGTTCTAATTCTTTTGTAAATTCATATGAATTTATTACTAATGCAATTTCTTCTGTAAGTCTAGCTATCTTTGGTTTATTCATAGCATATATCTTCTATGGATCCGCTTATTCTTTTTTTCAGAATTTGGATTTAATAAACTCTTTTTACAAAGGAAATCCTAAAAAAGAATTTTTAGATCAAGTAAAAAAAAATATATACAGTTGGTCATATAATCGTGGTTATATAGATATTTTCTATACTAGGGTCTTTACCCTCGGTATAAGAGGGTTAACCGAACTCACGGAGTTTTTTGATAAGGGTGTTATTGATGGAATTACCAATGGAGTGGGTCTTGCTAGTTTTTGTATAGGAGAGGAAATTAAATATGTAGGGGGAGGTCGAATCTCGTCTTATTTATTCTTTTTTTTATGTTATGTATCTGTGTTTTTATTCTTTTTTCTTTCTTAAGTTAAGGAATTTACAACAAGTCTCTTGCAAAAATAACTATCCTATCCCCTTTCTACAATCTCTCTATATCCTTGTTACATAAGGTAAGTATTGTATAATAGTTCGGTTTTCCGCGATTTTTTCCATTCCTCTGTGTAAATACCCTAATATGGGTTCACAATCAATAACATCCTCACCATCGAGAGTAACGATCAGTCGAAGAACACCATGCATTGATGGGTGTTGAGGGCCCATATTGACTATCATGAGATCTTTTCTTGTAAGCGGTAGACTCATATCCTTTCTTCCTTAATTCATTATTCCATGAAAATGGATTATTCCATGAATTCCTCAAAGCGAGGCTCATCAAAATGAAAAATCTAAGACTACTATAAGACTACTAAAAAAATAATAAAACAAGAAAAAAATTTGAACGATTAAATTACTGCTCCCGAATATTCAACTGACCGATTAATTTCTTATAACGTACTCTATTTTTCTTTGCCAAATAAGCCAGCAAACGTCGACGTTTTCCCAAAAGTCTTCGTAGACCTCTTTCCGATGAAAAATCTTTTTTGTGTAATTCCAAATGTGAAGCAAGTCTCCGTATCTTATTGGTGAAACTGAATACTTGAAATTCAACAGAACCCCTGTTTTCTTCTTTTTCTTCTTTAACCATAAATCCAAAAATTTTTCTACCTCCTTTCTTTTTCATGTATTTTTCTGATCAGGAAAAATACAAAATTATGTCAGTTATTTTGAAGTTATTCTAATCTCGTACACACACAAATTTGCAATTATTCATCTACTACTGGAATTTGGATTTATTTTATCGATGCAAATTGGATTTGGATAGAAGGGTACATTCTTTCTAATATTTTAGATAGAAGAAATGTTTCTTCTATCTAAAATATTAGAAAGAATTTTGCTGATTTATTTATTGCTATATGCAATTTATGGAATTGATACACCATTTAATTGATATCATTTAGCAAAATGAAACACAGCATATGCATCCATCTTTTGGCTCGAGAATTTCACGGGATAGAGATATGGTATAAGAAATAGACTATTAAGTAACTCTAAATGAATTGTG
>NW_028260742.1:0-15000 GCF_056163025.1 Triticum urartu | reverse complement strand
GTGATTGTCTGATAATGAGCAAGGAATATACGTCTTTCTGCTAAAGAGGATCTATTAAACTCATAATTCATTAGATCCTTGTTATCAATGCCAACTAGGTATCATAAGTAAATGGATCCCGGTTGTTCAATCCTTTGATAACCAAGGTCATTCTTTGCTAAAGAGAAATGATCACTATGAGTCAGACTCAATAGAATTGGATCCATTCCCAAATAGCGAGAATTAGGATTCTTGATCCCTCTCAATCTCTCTTTCAATTCGAGGATCCAGAGAGGTGTTTCATAGTCATCTCCGAATATTTGCCATCTCGGAATATTTTCGATTTCATTTTTCTATGATATGTCTTTCTATATGAAAATTGGTTATTTACGATGTACGATGATCCCTGTTAAGCATCCATGGCTGAATGTTTAAAGCGCCCAACTCATAATTGGTAAATTTGCGGGTTCAATTCCTGCTGGATGCACACGAACGGGAACATTCCATAAGTCTATTGGAACTGGCTCTCTATCCATGGAATCTCATCCATCATCCATACATAACGAATTGGTATGGTATATTCATACCATAACATAAGAACAATAAGAACTCGAATTCTTATCGATACTGGAACTCAGAGCATAGGAGGGAAAGTCGATTTATGGATGGAATCAAATACGCAGTATTTACAGAAAAAAGTCTTCGTTTATTGGGAAAGAATCAATATACTTTTAATGTCGAATCGGATTCACTAAGACAGAAAAAAGCATTGGGTCGAACTCTTCTTTGGTGTTAAGGTGGTAGCTGTGAATAGCCATCGACTACCTGGAAAAGGTAGAAGAATAGGACCTATTCTGGGCCATACAATGCATTACAGACGTATGATCATTACCCTTCAACCGGGTTATTCTATTCCACTTCTAGATAGAGAAAAAAACTAAAGGAGAATACTTAATAATACGGCGAAACATTTATACAAAAACACCTATCCCGAGCACACGCAAGGAACCGTAGACAGGCAAGTGAAATCCAATCCACGAAATATTTGATCCATGGACGGCACCGTTGTGGTAAAGGTCGTAATTCCAGAGGAATCATTACCGCAAGGCATAGAGGGGGAGGTCATAAGCGCCCTATACCGTAAAATAGATTTCGACGGAATCAAAAAGGACATATCTGGTAGAATCGTAACCATAGAATACGACCCTAATCGAAATGCATACATTTGTCTCATACACTATGGGGATGGTGAGAAGAGATATATTTTACATCCCAGAGGGGCTATAATTGGAGATACTATGTTTCTGGTACAAAAGTTCCTATATCAATGGGAAATGCCCTACCTTTGAGTGCGGTTTGAACTATTGATTTACGTAATTGGAAGTAACCAATTAGGTTTACGACGAAACCTAGGAAATCGATCACTGATCCAATTTGACTACCTCTACGGGATAGACCTCAACAGAAAACTGTTGAGTAACGGCAGCAAGTGATTGAGTTCAGTAGTTCCTCATAGAAAATTATTGGCTCTAGAGATATGGTAATATGGAGAAGACAAAATTGTTTTGAAGCACGCACAGAACCGGAAGCGCCCCTTGTTTCAAAGAGAGGAGGACGGGTTATTCACATTTAATTTGATGGTCAGAGGCAAATTGAAAGCTAAGCAGTGGTAATTAGAGTAAGCAGTGGTAATTAAGACCCCCGGGGGAAAATAGGGATGTCTCCTACGTTACCCATAATATGTGGAAGTATCGACGTAATTTCATAGAGTCATTCGATCTGAATGCTACATGAAGAACATAAGCCAGATGACGGAACGCAGAGACCTAGGATGTAGAAGATCATAACATGAGCGATTCGGCAGATTTGGATTCCTTTCCTATATATCCACTCATGTGGTACTTCATCATATGATTCATATAAGATCCATCTGTCTAGAGATCGTCATATACATCTAGAAAGCCGTATGCTTTGGAAGAAGCTTGTACAGTTTGGGAAGGGGTTTTTTGAGAGAAAAGAAGAATCTACTTCAACCGATATGCCCTTAGGCACGGCCATGCATAACATAGAAATCACACGTGGAAGGGGTGGGCAATTAGCTAGAGCAGCAGGTGCTGTAGCGAAACTCATTGCAAAAGAGGGTAAATCGGCCACTTTAAGATTACCATCTGGGGAGGTCCGTTTAGTATCCCAAAACTGCTTAGCAACAGTCGGACAAGTGGGTAATGTTGGGGTGAACCAAAAAAGTTTGGGTAGAGCCGGATCTAAGTGTTGGCTAGGTAAACGCCCCGTAGTAAGAGGGGTAGTTATGAACCCTGTGGACCACCCCCATGGGGGCGGTGAAGGGAAAGCTCCCATTGGTAGAAAAAAACCCACAACCCCTTGGGGTTATCCTGCGCTTGGAAGAAGAACTAGGAAAAGGAAAAAATATAGCGATAGTTTTATTCTTCGTCGCCGTAAGTAAATACGTAACTAGGAATATGGAAAATTGCATTTTTGGAATTTGCAATAATGCGATGGGCGAACGACGGGAATTGAACCCGCGCATGGTGGATTCACAATCCACTGCCTTGATCCACTTGGCTACATCCGCCCCTTATCCAGCTAAAGGATTTTTTTCTTTTTTCCATTGATCATTATTCTATTTATTCTGACCTCCGTACTTCGATCGAGATATTGGACATAGAATGCCACTCTTTAAAAAGGAAAAAAGGAGTAATCAGCTGTGACACGAAAAAAAACGAATCCTTTTGTAGCTCATCATTTATTGGCAAAGATAGAAAAGGTCAATATGAAGGAGGAGAAAGAAACAATAGTAACGTGGTCCCGGGCATCTAGCATTCTACCCACAATGGTTGGCCATACAATCGCGATTCATAATGGAAAGGAACATATACCTATTTACATAACAAATCCTATGGTAGGTCGCAAATTGGGGGAATTCGTGCCTACTCGGCATTTCACGAGTTATGAAAATGCAAGAAAGGATACTAAATCTCGTCGTTAACTGAATTCTGAATAGAAAGATTAAGAAGAAAAAAAGATTCAAAATAAAGTAAAGGTAGGCGGGGAATAACCTTATTTATGACAAGTTTCAAACTAGTAAAGTATATCCCTAGGATAAAGAAGAAGAAAAGTGGGCTAAGGAAACTCGCAAGGAAAGTTCCAACCGATCGTCTACTTAAGTTCGAGAGAGTTTTCAAAGCACAAAAACGTATCCCTATGTCTGTTTTCAAAGCACAAAGAGTTCTTGACGAGATTCGCTGGCGTTACTACGAGGAAACTGTTATGATACTGAACCTCATGCCCTATCGAGCATCTTATCCCATCTTAAAGTTGGTTTATTCGGCAGCCGCAAATGCTACTCATTATAGGGATTTCGACAAAGCGAATTTATTTATTACTAAAGCCGAAGTCAGTAGGAGTACTATTATGAAGAAATTCAGACCTCGAGCTCGAGGACGTAGTTTCCCCATAAAAAAAAGCATGTGTCATATAACAATTGTACTAAATATAGTAAAGAAATCTAAATAACCTTTAGATCCATCTAAGATTTCGATTCCCAGTAAAAAAAATATAGAATAGAAAAATATGGGACAAAAAATAAATCCACTCGGTTTCAGACTTGGTACAACCCAAAAACACCATTCCTTTTGGTTCGCACAACCAAAAAATTATTCTGAAGGTCTACAGGAAGATAAAAAAATAAGGGATTGTATCAAGAACTATATACAAAAGAATAGGAAAAAGGGCTCGAATAGAAAAATAGAATCAGACTCAAGTTCCGAAGTAATTACACATAATAGAAAAATGGACTCAGGTTCAAGTTCCGAAGTAATTACACATATAGAAATCCAAAAAGAAATCGATACGATCCACGTCATAATCCATATTGGATTCCCAAATTTATTAAAGAAAAAAGGAGCAATCGAAGAATTAGAGAAAGATCTACAAAAGGAAATTAACTCTGTAAACCAGAGATTTAATATTTCTATCGAAAAAGTTAAAGAACCTTATAGACAGCCTAACATTCTTGCAGAATATATAGCTTTCCAATTAAAAAATAGAGTTTCATTCCGAAAGGCAATGAAAAAAGCCATTGAATTAACTAAAAAAGCAGATATAAGGGGAGTAAAAGTAAAAATTGCGGGTCGTCTCGGAGGAAAAGAAATTGCACGCGCCGAATCTATTAAAAAGGGTAGACTTCCCCTCCAAACAATTCGCGCTAAAATTGATTATTGCTGCTATCCAATTCGGACTATCTATGGAGTATTAGGTGTAAAAATTTGGATATTCGTAGACGAAGAATAAGTAATCTTGTCTTCGGATTCTGTCCATTGATAGAATAAAAAATGACAAGAGACTTTTTTCCTGAAATCCCTGCAAAAGAAGAAATTATACCTCTTTCTATAAGATTTAATGAAAATTGATAAATCATTTAATATAATTGCTATGCTTAGTGTGTGACTCGTTATTTTTTTCTTTTTTTTAAGAAAAAAACTTAGTAATTATAGAAAATTAACTAATAACCAACCTATTGCTTCGTATTGTCGAGATCCTAACTAAGAAACAGTCACTATATGAATAAATACCTCTATCATAACATAAATGAGTAGATGTGTCATATAGTTGTAGCAACTGCAATTTTTTCTCTAAAAAAGAAAAGGGATTCTAGGTTGTGAAGCAAAACTAAAGGGATGTGGATAAAGGGAGGGATGATAGAAAGAAGGAAGAGGAAATAAATAAGATATAGGATTCCACTATGTATGGTCTATGAATTACATCATAAAAGGCAATGTGATAAAGCATCAATATAATAAAAATAATAGAGAATTAAAAATTGTAACTTGAAACAAGAACTACAAATTTAAAGCAATAATAAAGAGCCGCCCGGGTTAATAAAACTGAGAAAATTAACTCGGAAAGAAATTTTTTGGAAGCTCCGTTGCGGGATTCAGACCTAACCATTCAAGGAGAAGCAGTGGGAACGACAGAACCTATGATTCCATAGGATTTTATTGAAAAGAATCCTAACACTTCATTGGGTGGGATGGCGGAACAAACCAAAAAAATTGTCTTATTTGGTAAGTTTATAAATTAACAAATAAGACAGGAAAGAGTAAATATTCGCCCGCGAAATTCTTATTGAATTAGAATACTTTACCGCGATTCAATAAGAGTAAAAATAAGGATTTTTTTAAGAAGGATTACATTATCTATAAATATAGAATTTAGATAAATATACACACACATCTGGATATATTCTAGATCTTCTTTTTTGACTATATATTATATTTTTCTGTTTTAACAAATTCAATATAAAAAAAACCGAACTTTTTCTATTATCTATTAATGTGTATCTATCCGTACCGTAATATTTTGGAATATTATGAATTAGAGAAATTTACATGCTTTCTGATTCCATTCGCGAGGAGCTGGATGAGAAGAAACTCTCATGTCCAGTTTTGCAGTAGAGATGGAACTAAGAAAGAGAACCATCGACTATAACCCCAAAAGAACCAGATTTCGCAAACAACATAGAGGAAGAATGAAAGGAAAATCCTGCCGAGGCAATCGTATTTGTTTTGGTAGATATGCTCTTCAAGCACTTGAACCCGCTTGGATCACGGCGAGACAGATAGAAGCAGGACGAAGAGCAATAACACGATATGCACGTCGTGGTGGAAAAATATGGGTACGTATATTTCCCGACAAACCGGTTACACTAAGACCCACGGAAACACGTATGGGCTCGGGAAAGGGGTCCCCCGAATATTGGGTATCCGTTGTTAAACCTGGTCGTATACTTTATGAAATGGGGGGAGTATCTGAAACTGTAGCTAGAGCAGCTATCTCCATAGCTGCCAGTAAAATGCCCATACGAAGTCAATTTATTCGATTAGAGATATAGAACCCTAAAAGGGGTATGGAAGATAAAAAAAAATGCTCGGTTTTTCTTTCTGGAAAGACAATATTTCTTTCATCCTTTTGCATTGAAATAACAAATTGAAATCAAAATAATATGATTCAACCTCAGACCCTTTTAAATGTAGCAGATAATAGTGGAGCTCGAAAATTGATGTGTATTCGAGTCATAGGAGCTGCTGGTAATCAGCGATATGCTCGTATTGGTGATGTTATTGTTGCTGTAATCAAAGACGCATTGCCCCAAATGCCTCTAGAAAGATCCGAAGTAATTCGAGCTGTAATTGTACGTACATGTAAAGAGTTCAAATGCGAAGACGGTATAATAATCCGCTATGATGACAATGCTGCGGTTATAATTGATCAAAAAGGCAATCCAAAAGGAACTCGAGTTTTTGGCGCGATTGCCGAGGAATTGAGAGAATTGAATTTTACCAAAATAGTTTCATTAGCTCCTGAAGTATTATAAATACTAGTAGGCGAAATTGAGACCAAAGAATTAATTTAGTAGATTGTGTTTTACGTATATGTTTTAAAATCCAAAATGAAAAAAAAAAAAAGAAAACATGTTGATTATAGAAAAATTAGGAGGAACCTAGAATTAGAGTCTTATGGGCAAGGACACTATTGCTGATTTACTAACCTCTATAAGAAATGCGGACATGAATAAAAAAGGAACAGTTCGAGTAGTATCTACAAATATTACCGAAAACATTGTTAAAATACTTCTACGAGAGGGTTTTATTGAAAGTGTTCGGAAACATCAGGAACGTAACAGATATTTCTTGGTTTCAACTTTGCGACATCAAAAGAGAAAGACTATAAAAGGAATATATAGAACAAGAACCTTTTTAAAGCGTATCAGCCGACCCGGCTTACGAATTTATACCAACTATCAAGGAATTCCTAAAGTTTTGGGTGGAATGGGAATTGCTATTCTTTCTACTTCTCGAGGAATAATGACAGATCGAGAAGCTCGACTAAACAGAATTGGGGGAGAAGTCTTATGTTATATATGGTAATCGCCCCGCCTATAGTGCTCGAATTCTATCTCGCCCTTCCTATTTTTAAAATAAAAATAGAAAAATAGGAGAAAAAAAATATGACAGAAAAAAAAAATAGGAGAGAAAAAAAAAACCCGAGAGAAGCAAAAGTAACTTTCGAAGGTTTAGTTACGGAAGCCCTACCCAATGGAATGTTCCGCGTTCGGCTAGAGAATGACACCATCATCCTAGGCTATATTTCAGGAAAGATACGGTCTAGTTCTATACGAATACTGATGGGGGATAGGGTCAAAATTGAAGTAAGTCGTTATGATTCAAGCAAGGGACGTATAATTTATAGACTTCCCCATAAGGATTCGAAGCGTATCGAAGACTCGAAGGATAGCGAAGATTTGAAGGATAGCGAAGATTTGAAGGATACCAAAGATTCAAAGGATTAGGTTTTTCTTTTTTTTTCTAGGGTAATAAATTCTAAGTTCTAAAATTCAAGCGAAGAGACTTATTTTTTCCAAAAGATTAGATTCATAGTTTAAAAAAGGATACGGAAATATGAAAATAAGAGCTTCCGTTCGTAAAATTTGTACAAAATGTCGACTGATTCGTAGGCGTGGACGAATTAGAGTCATTTGCTCTAATCCGAAGCATAAACAAAGACAGGGGTAATCTTTCGAAAAAGAACTTTACTTTCTAAAAAGTAAAAAAAAGTACCCGCGGAAATGTTCCAATTCCAAATAAAATAATTTCATTTAAAATAATTAAAGTAAAGGGTTTATTTTACCCTGAAACGGATATCTTTGTATCTTTTTTTCTTTTTTTTATTTCTAACTCATATTTATGAGATAATAAAATATGGCAAAAGCTATACCAAAAATTGGTTCACGTAAGAAAGTGCGTATTGGTTTACGTAGGAATGCACGTTTTAGTTTACGGAAGAGTGCACGTAGAATAACAAAAGGGGTTATTCATGTTCAAGCTAGTTTCAACAATACCATTATAACTGTTACAGACCCACAAGGTCGGGTGGTTTTTTGGTCCTCGGCCGGTACTTGTGGATTCAAAAGCTCAAGAAAAGCATCACCCTATGCTGGTCAAAGAACAGCAGTAGATGCTATTCGTACAGTAGGTTTGCAACGAGCAGAAGTTATGGTAAAGGGCGCTGGTAGTGGAAGAGATGCCGCATTACGAGCCATTGCTAAAAGTGGTGTGCGATTAAGTTGTATACGCGATGTAACACCTATGCCGCATAATGGATGTCGACCGCCTAAAAAAAGACGTCTGTAAAAGAATTAACCCGCTTTCAACTTTCATTTCAAGAGAAATAAACGATTCAATGATAAAATAATAATACTAGTCTATTATGGTTCGAGAGGAGGTAGCAGGATCCACTCAAACACTACAGTGGAAGTGTGTTGAATCAAGAGTAGATAGTAAGCGCCTTTATTATGGTCGTTTCATTCTGTCCCCGCTTAGAAAAGGTCAAGCGGACACCGTCGGTATTGCCTTGCGAAGAGCTTTACTTGGAGAAATAGAAGGAACATGTATCACACGTGCAAAATTTGGGAGCGTGCCGCACGAGTATTCTACAATAGCAGGTATTGAAGAATCCGTACAAGAAATTTTACTAAATTTGAAAGAAATTGTATTGAGAAGTAATCTCTATGGAGTTAGAGACGCATCCATTTGCGTCAAAGGTCCTAGATACATAACTGCTCAAGATATCATCTTACCGCCTTCCGTAGAAATCGTTGATACGGCACAACCTATAGCTAACTTGACAGAGCCCATTGATTTCTGTATTGATTTACAGATCAAGAGAGATCGTGGATATCAGACAGAACTCAGAAAGAACTATCAAGATGGAAGTTATCCTATAGATGCTGTATCCATGCCTGTTCGAAATGTGAATTATAGTATTTTTTCTTGTGGGAATGGAAATGAAAAACACGAGATACTTTTTCTAGAAATATGGACTAATGGAAGTTTAACCCCTAAGGAAGCACTTTATGAGGCTTCTCGTAATTTGATTGATTTATTTCTTCCTTTTCTACACGCGGAGGAAGAGGGCGCTAGTTTCGAAGAAAATAAAAACAGGTTTACTCCACCCCTTTTTACTTTTCAAAAAAGATTAACTAATCTAAAGAAAAACAAAAAAGGAATTCCATTGAATTGTATTTTTATTGATCAATTAGAATTGACTTCTAGAACGTATAATTGTCTAAAAAGGGCCAATATACATACACTATTGGACCTTTTGAGTAAGACTGAAGAAGATCTTCTGAGAATTGACAGTTTTCGTATGGAAGATAGAAAACATATATGGGACACTCTAGAGAAGCATCTCCCAATTGATTTACTTAAGAATAAACTCTCGTTTTAAATCCATTGCAATTTTTTTTCTTCTTCTTTTTCGAGTTAGAATAAAAAGAAAACAATTTAGCATCTTTGGTACAATCTATATTTTCGCGAAATGGATCATAATAAAATGGATTTTAGGTATCTAGGGAAGATTCACTTGGAAGTAACTATTTCCTAGATACCTATGGTACTTCACGGTTGAATGAATCAAAAAATATCTAAAAAAGACCTAAAGTTAATGATTTATCAATGGGTAATGTTGCTCCAATACCTAACCAAAGAGCTACTACAGTACCGATTAAAAAAACGGTCGTAGCTACTGGGCGGCGAAATGGATTTTGGAATTTATTGACATTCTCTAGAAAAGGTACTGTCAATAAGCCTGTTGGCACAGAAACCATTAAAAGAACGCCCAATAACTTATTGGGTACCGTACGGAGTATTTGAAACACGGGAAAGAAGTACCACTCGGGTAATATTTCCAGAGGAGTTGCAAACGGATCTGCCGGTTCACCAATCATTGATGGCTCGAGAACCGCTAAACCTACATTACATGCAATAGTACCTAGAATTACTACTGGAAAAATATATAAAAGATCGTTGGGCCATGCGGGTTCCCCGTAATAATTATGTCCCATCCCTTTAGCTAATTTAGCTCTTAATACAGGATCATTTAAGTCTGGTTTCTTTGTTATTGGGATAGGTGAACTCTTTAGGATCCATCCCCCAAAGGAACCGGACATGAGAATTTATCATCATCCGGCTCGAGCAAGAGTGAAAGAAATAAGACCGCGGAAGATCCTTAATAGAATTAAGGTTTATAATGACTCAATGACTCTAGGCAAGAAAAGCTTTATCAGATTCTCTTTTCCGAAGTTGCACCTACAACTACTCATTGAAAATAATCCTATTCTTATGGGTAAATGCTCAATATCCAAGTGGGCTTACAAATTTGATCATGATCAATTGCTTTGTGGATTGTCTCATGTCTCTTGATTAGTTGGTATTTATCCCCTCAATATCGCAAGTTTCTTACCTCCAAACAAAATATTTACTTGTTACTAATAAAAAATCAAAAAGTTTAGCCTACATTCTTCCTTAGATCCCTTCTTTTACTCCGATAGTATTGCGGATCACAATCGATGCAAAGAAAATGAATGCATTTCCATACTATAATAAAAAGGTAAGTGTAATAAATAGAGAACTGGATCATGTCACATGACTTATTCCATTTCTACTCTATGGGATCTTACGGAGCCTGTTCATGGATGACATGGTTGCGGTATGATCATAGAAGATATTCTCCTCAAGTGAACCAGCCTATCCTTCCTAGGTAGGGGACTTACATGTTGATTGGATGCGGAGACACCTTTGGTTGTGAATTCTAATGTGGCAGATCCAATTCTTTATCTGCATGGCCAAATCAATAATTCAAGTCACACACTCCCATAATCCGCCTTTTTTCTTTCGTAAAATTAACTTCAACTATTTGTATTGTATAAAAATACTTTGGAGTTGAAGAGAAGTATCCAAATGACATGTGTTATTTTACAATAACCCATGCTTGTAGCAATGAAATACCAAAACCTACCCGATATGATATATGATAATTATAATTCTCTATGATATGCCTTCCCTATAAAGGACCCGAAATACCTTGCTTACGTATCATTGGAAAGTGCATTAACATAAATACGGCAGTAAGCAGAGGCAGTACAAAGGTATGTAAACTATAAAAACGAGTCAAAGTGGATTGGCCCACACTAGCACTTCCGCGTAATAACTCCACTAAAGGCGATCCTATTACCGGAATGGCGTCAGGTACACCTGTCACAATTTTGACTGCCCAATAGCCAATTTGATCCCAAGGCAAAGAATAACCAGTTACACCAAATGATGCAGTCAAAACAGCCAAAACCACACCTGTGACCCAAGTTAATTCGCGGGGTTTTTTAAATCCCCCTGTGAGATACACACGAAATACATGCAGGATCATCATTAAAACCATCATACTTGCTGACCATCGATGAACTGATCGGATTAACCAACCAAAGTTGGCCTCGGTCATTATGTATTGAACCGAGGAAAAAGCCTCTGTAACGGTTGGTCGGTAGTAAAAAGTCATAGCAAAACCGGTAGCGACTTGTACTAGAAAACAAGTAAGTGTAATTCCCCCTAAACAATAAAATATGTTGACATGGGGAGGAACATATTTACTAGTTATATCATCTGCAATTGCCTGAATCTCAAGACGTTCCTCAAACCAATCATATACTTTATTGAGATAGGTAACTAACCCGAGTCCCCCTCTAAGAGCCGTATATGAAAATTTCATCTCGTACGGCTCAAGCAGAAACACAAAAATTTTCAACGAATATTAGAAAAAAGGTTCAAAACTTCATCAGCCACTGAATTGGGTCGATTTGCCTTGAAGATATCAAATAAGAAAAATCCGGAATATCTTCTTTGTGATGATAATGCCAAAAAATCTCAAGTTGGCGCGTCTTTCTTTCTTCCTTTCCCTTATGTTGGTCATTAGAGGCTTCTTGACTTTTCTCTTCCCTATAAAGGATTTGTTTTTTTATGCGTAATATAGAAATTATCTTGTTGAGATCCTATGAATCAGTTCAATTAAAACCTTAGATTCATACTAGAGCCACGATGATTTAGTCTCAAGCTAAACAAAAGGCAAGGGTTCTTCGAATAAGAACCGCTTGATAATCATTTATTGAATCAGTGTAATGACTCGACAAAATCGAGAGAAAAAAAGTTGTCTTTTGGGCAAACAAAATTGGAAGGAAGAAAATTTCTTTTTTATTTTTATTTAAGAACTACTTGAATTTTTCAGTCTGGTTGCGAGGTCTTAATAGTGAGTATGAATCATAGTTCCATTTTTTTTTGATCCACTCTATCTATTTCGTGTTCCAGATACTAGAATAAATAATATCTGACGAATTAGAATCATCTTGATAGAGATAACAGGCCCTTTCTATGTATTATCAATAGGATCAATTCTAACAAGTCACACACTCATATTCCAGAGATACCGAAACAAAAAAATTCCGCGGTCGAACTACCATAATATCTAGAAATGTAGATCTTAAACTAGAAAGGCTTTTTTGGATGGAAAAACTCTGACTTCCTAGTTTTAGTTAGTAGAAACCTAATTGGTTAAAATTCCGTCCAGTAAAACGGAAGAATTATAAATTTCTAAAATGATAGATAGGAATATAGCGAATAAAGCCATTGCGATCCCCATAAAAGGAGTAGTCCCCCAACCCGGGGCGACTTTCCCATATTCCGAATTCAAGGGTTTCAGTAAACTACCTGCACCAGTTCGTTTTGGCCTAGGTTTAGAACTATCTTCAACGGTTTGTGTAGCCATAAATTCTATTTAATCATTGGTGTTGACTTTGTATACTATTCCGTTGTAGTTGTAAATACACGATCTTTTCGTAGATCCATTGTAATCTTGAAATTCTATAAAAATGGAAACAGCAACTTTAGTCGCCATCTCCATATCTGGTTTACTTGTAAGCTTTACTGGGTATGCCTTATATACCGCGTTTGGGCAACCCTCTCAACAATTAAGAGATCCATTCGAAGAACACGGAGACTAATTTAAGTAAGAAGTCTCCCAGATAGGGGGACTTCTTACTTAAATGAAATTATTTTATTCTTTTAGTTGGAGTTGGTGGAACCTTAGGTGGTTCTCGGAAGAAGATAGCGAAAAAAATTATCCCTAAAGTCGAAACTAAAAGGAACGTATAAACCAATGCTTCCATAGATTCGATCCTGGTTTATTTACAATTATAACTTCCACACCTATTCATTTGTCATTTGGGATAATTTCCCATATAAAGAAAGAAAAAGAGTCAAAGAAAGGATGGGAGATGTTTCCCATGTCAAATCAAAAAAGAGAGGTGAAAGATACTATAACAATGTGTATCAAACTGCCTGTTTCCTTGTAGTTGGATCTCCCACTTTTTGGAATGTTCCAAATTCCACTTGAGCATCCAAATCTGGATCAATACCAGCAAAAACATCTCGGAACAATGTTCTAGCGCCATGCCAAATGTGTCCGAAAAAGAAGAGCAAAGCAAAGGTAGCATGACCAAAAGTGAACCAACCCCTTGGACTGCTGCGAAAAACACCATCAGATTTCAAAGTAGCCCGGTCTAATTCAAAAATTTCCCCTAATTGAGAACGCCTCGCATATTTTTTTACAGTAGCAGGATCAGAATAACTTACTCCATTAAGTTCGCCACCATAGAACTCCACCGTTACACCTACTTGTTCAACACTATATTTGGATTCTGCTCTTCTAAAAGGAACGTCTGCTCTAACAATTCCCTCCTCATCTACCAAAACAACCGGAAATGTTTCAAAAAAAGTAGGCATACGGCGTACAAAAAGCTCACGTCCTTCTTTATCTCTAAAGACGGGATGTCCTAACCATCCAACAGCTATTCCATCCCCATTGTCCATTGAGCCTGCTCTGAATAATCCCCCTTTTGCCGGATTATTACCAATATAATCATAAAAGGCTAATTTTTCGGGAATTTTAGACCAAGCTTCTGATAAACTAAGATTTTCGGCTAAACCATTGCTAACTCTTCGATATATTTCTTGCTGAAAGTATCCCTGATCCCACTGATAACGAGTAGGCCCAAATAATTCGATTGGGGTCGTTGCTGACCCATACCACATAGTTCCAGCAACTACGAAAGCTGCAAAAAAAACAGCAGCGATACTACTGGAAAGTACAGTTTCAATATTGCCCATACGTAATCCTTTATATAGACGTTGAGGCGGACGGACACTAAGATGGAATAAGCCCGCTAATATACCCAATGTACCCGCAGCAATATGATGAGAAGCTATTCCCCCCGGAACAAAAGGATCAAAACCTTCTGCACCCCACGCTGGATTTACAGCTTGTACTTTTCCAGTTAGTCCATAAGGATCGGATACCCATATCCCAGGACCATACAAACCCGTTACATGAAATGCCCCAAAGCCAAAGCAAGCCACCCCTGCAAGAAATAAATGAATTCCAAAGATCTTGGGCAAATCCAAAGAGGGTTTTCCCGTCCGCTCATCAGAGAATATTTCTAGGTCCCAATATACCCAATGCCAGATCGCTGCCAAGAAACACAAGCCAGAAAACACAATATGCGTACCTGCCACACCTTCATAACTCCAAATACCCGGATTTGTTACAGTTCCTCCTGAAATACTCCAACCACCCCACGAATCCGTTATTCCTAAACGAGTCATGAAGGGAATTACGAACATACCTTGTCTCCACATTGGATCCAGAACAGGATCAGAGGGATCAAAAACTGCTAATTCGTATAAAGCCATTGAGCCAGCCCAACCAGAAACTAGAGCTGTGTGCATTATATGCACCGCAAGCAATCGACCCGGATCATTCAATACGACAGTATGAACACGATACCAAGGCAAACCCATGGAAATACCCCTTTAGCAAAGAAAAATAGACACGATGTCGCTTTATTTTATCGCATTGAAAAAGACTATCCATATCCTATGTACCTAACCCTTCTAGGGGATTCTGTGTCAGAAAGCGCGAATATTTATTTCATTCCATTAAAAATAAGAAGCCAATTCTGTTCATAAGAAGAAAGAGAAGCAGATCTATTCTATACTCGATAAGTGCCAATATGCAATGGGTAACTTGGCCAATTTGGAAAAAACGAAGAATAGATCGCTA
>NW_028260741.1:12500-27500 GCF_056163025.1 Triticum urartu | reverse complement strand
AAGGATATGAGTCTACCGCTTACAAGAAAAGATCTCATGATAGTCAATATGGGCCCTCAACACCCATCAATGCATGGTGTTCTTCGACTGATCGTTACTCTCGATGGTGAGGATGTTATTGATTGTGAACCCATATTAGGGTATTTACACAGAGGAATGGAAAAAATCGCGGAAAACCGAACTATTATACAATACTTACCTTATGTAACAAGGTGGGATTATTTAGCTACTATGTTTACAGAAGCAATAACAGTAAATGCACCAGAATTCTTGGAGAATATTCAAATACCACAAAGAGCCAGCTATATTAGGGTAATTATGTTAGAATTAAGCCGGATAGCTTCTCACTTGCTATGGCTTGGACCTTTTATGGCGGATCTCGGCGCACAGACTCCTTTTTTCTATATTTTTAGAGAGAGAGAATTAATATATGATCTATTTGAAGCTGCTACAGGTATGCGAATGATGCACAATTACTTTCGCATCGGAGGAGTAGCCGCCGATCTACCTTATGGATGGATCGATAAATGTTTAGATTTCTGTGATTATTTTTTACGCGGAGTTGTTGAATATCAACAACTTATTACACAGAATCCAATTTTTTTAGAGCGAGTTGAAGGAGTAGGTTTTATTAGCGGAGAAGAAGCAGTAAATTGGGGCTTATCGGGACCGATGTTACGAGCTTCTGGAATACAATGGGATCTTCGTAAAGTAGATCCTTATGAGTCTTACAACCAATTTGATTGGAAAGTCCAATGGCAAAAAGAAGGGGATTCGTTAGCTCGCTATTTAGTACGAATTGGTGAAATGAGGGAATCCATCAAAATAATTCAACAAGCTGTAGAAAAAATTCCTGGAGGACCTTATGAAAATTTAGAAGTCCGACGCTTTAAGAAAGAAAATAATTCTGAATGGAATGATTTTGAGTATAAATTTCTTGGTAAAAAACCTTCGCCCAATTTTGAATTGTCAAGACAAGAGCTTTATGTAAGAGTAGAAGCCCCAAAAGGTGAATTAGGGATTTATCTAGTAGGAGATGATAGCCTTTTCCCCTGGAGATGGAAAATCCGTCCACCCGGGTTTATTAATTTGCAAATTCTTCCTCAGCTAGTTAAAAAAATGAAATTGGCTGATATCATGACGATATTAGGTAGTATAGATATCATTATGGGGGAAGTTGATCGTTGAAATGATAATAGATAGGGTAGAGGTAGAAACTATCAATTCTTTTTCGAAATTGGAATTATTAAAAGAAGTCTATGGACTGATATCGATTCTACCCATTTTGACCCTCCTTTTGGGAATAACAATAGAGGTACTCGTAATTGTGTGGTTAGAAAGAGAAATATCTGCGTCGATACAACAACGTATTGGTCCTGAATATGCTGGCCCCCTGGGCCTGCTTCAAGCTATAGCAGATGGGACTAAGCTACTTTTTAAAGAAGATATTCTGCCATCCCGAGGAGATATTTCTTTATTTAGCATTGGACCCTCTATAGCAGTCATATCAGTTTTATTAAGTTTTTTAGTTATCCCTTTGGGATATCATTTTGTTTTAGCCGATCTTAGTATTGGTGTTTTTTTATGGATTGCCATTTCAAGTATAGCTCCTATTGGTCTTCTTATGGCAGGATATAGCTCAAATAATAAATATTCTTTTTCAGGCGGTCTACGAGCTGCTGCTCAATCCATTAGTTATGAAATACCATTAACTTTTTGTGTGCTAGCAATATCTCTACGTGTGATTCGTTAAAATAGATCTTTTTCCTATAAAATCCATTAACTATTTATATTCCTTTTCTTATTTAGTATTTGGGTTGGTAAGTTAAACTAGATAGCTATATGAGTGAAACAAAACAGCTTATAAATTTGTAGTAAAAAGAAAAAATCTCATTTCCTACGTACAAGAAAAAAGTGGAAGTAAACATAAGCAGTGTAAACTCTTTATCCCAAGGTTGATATTTTTTAATTAGTCATCATATCTTGAAGCGGCCAAGAATAAAGGATTCACGATATGGAATTCCATTACTAGAATACTCCTAGTTATTACTATAACTTAATAATCCATAAGAAGAATCCACCAAAAGTTAGTGAAGGGTTAGGAACACTAAAGTACATAAAGGATTAGTAATGGAAAATCTAAAACATTAGAGATTTTTGCCCATAAAAGGAATCATAATAAGGACTTGCAATTTGTAGAAATTATCAAGTAGTACTTTCTTCGGATTCCGATCCAGAGTATGTTCCCATTCACTTGTTAAGGAAATGGCTATCAAGAACGAATTAACCCTTTATCCATTTTTTCTTTTTAAATACCCCCTCCCTGGGGAAAGAAGAATAGTAAAAAAGATATGGAGTGCACTAGAAAAAATTTTCATTATTTCCTTCCTCTATCCATATTCATGCAGAATTGCTCATGAACTAATACCCAACTCTTTCCATTTATTAATTGAATTCCTATAACAAGTAACAAGTGTTTTATTCCAAGATTAAGTTATTACTGAACAAAGAAAAATTTTCATTATATTATAAAGGATGAGATCAATTCGGAAGCGCTTTTTCTTATTCTAGCAGACGGAATTCCTTTGGTCTAATTTAGGACTTTCAAATCTATTTTATTTTATCTAATTCTATCTACGCCCCCGGGGCTAGGAACAAAACAGTCCTTTCCTTTTTCTGATCATAGAGAAGCCGTATGAAGCTAAGGTTTCATGTACGGTTTTGAAATAGCGGTGGGAACTGTGATGTTATCACCGACTATGATTATCTAACAGTTCAAGTACAGTTGATATAGTTGAAGCACAGTCAAAATACGGTTTTTTTGGATGGAATATTTGGCGTCAGCCTATAGGTTTTCTGGTTTTTTTAATTTCTTCTTTGGCAGAATGTGAAAGATTACCCTTTGATTTACCAGAAGCGGAGGAAGAATTAGTAGCAGGTTACCAAACTGAATATTCCGGTATCAAATATGGTTTATTTTATCTTGTTTCTTACCTAAATTTATTAGTTTCTTCTTTATTTGTAACAGTTCTCTACTTGGGCGGGTGGAATTTATCTATTCCCTATATATCCTTTTTTGATTTTTTCCAAATGAATAAAGCAGTTGGAATTTTGGAAATGACAATGGGTATATTTATTACATTAACTAAAGCTTATTTATTTCTCTTCATTTCTATCACAATAAGATGGACTTTACCGAGGATGAGAATGGATCAGTTATTAAATCTTGGATGGAAATTTCTTTTACCTATTTCCCTGGGCAATCTCTTATTAACAACCTCTTCTCAACTTGTTTCACTATAAATAAGATAATACAATAATAGTAAGAATATTTTCAACACAAAAGCTCTCTCAAACAAGAGAAAGAAACATATCTTTTTCATAGATATTTAGAATGAATATGTTCCCTATGGTAACTGGGTTCATGAGTTATGGTCAACAAACAATACGTGCTACAAGGTACATAGGTCAAAGTTTCATAACTACCTTATCCCACACAAATCGTTTACCTATAACGATTCACTACCCTTATGAAAAATCAATTACACCAGAGCGTTTCCGAGGGCGAATCCACTTTGAATTTGATAAATGTATTGCTTGTGAAGTATGTGTTCGCGTATGTCCGATAGATTTACCCGTTGTGGATTGGAGATTTGAAAAGGATATTAAAAGAAAACAATTGCTTAATTATAGTATTGATTTCGGAGTTTGTATATTTTGTGGCAATTGTGTTGAGTACTGTCCAACAAGCTGTTTATCAATGACTGAAGAATATGAACTTTCTACCTATGATCGTCATGAATTGAATTACAATCAAATTGCTTTAAGTCGGTTACCAATCTCCATAATGGGAGATTACACAATTCAAACAATTAGGAATTCGTCTGAAAGTAAAATAAACAAAGAAAAATCTTCGAATTCAAGAACGATTACTGATTACTAAACTTTGATTTTGTCTTTCTGTTATAAAAATCTAATAATTCTTTATTAAACTTTAAAATTAAACTATAAAGAAAAACGAAAAACTACTGCTTATTGGAAATTATTTCTTATTTTAAATCAGACTAGATTTTCGTGATATAATATAATTTATAACTATAAGTTTATACACAAAAAAATACCCTAATCCTTTTTTCCTTCCTTGAATCCTTTAGTTTTAGTCAGTTCATGAAAAATTTTATACTATTAATTTCTTTTTATCCATAATGGATTTACCTGGACCAATACATGAGATTCTTATGCTATTTGGGGGATTTGTTCTTCTACTAGGGGGTCTAGGAGTAGTATTACTTACCAACCCCATTTATTCTGCCTTTTCGCTGGGATTAGTTCTTGTTTGTATATCCTTATTCTATTTTTTATTAAATTCCTACTTTGTAGCTGTCGCACAACTTCTTATTTATGTGGGAGCCATAAATGTCTTGATCATATTCGCTGTAATGTTCGTAAATGGCTCAGAATGGTCTAAAGATAAGAATTATTGGACTATTGGAGATGGGTTCACTTCACTCGTTTGTATAACTATTGTTTTTTCACTAATGACTACTATCCCAGATACGTCGTGGTATGGAATTCTTTGGACTACAAGATCAAACCAAATAGTAGAACAGGGTCTCATAAATAATGTTCAACAAATTGGAATTCATTTAGCAACCGATTTTTATCTTCCGTTTGAACTCATTTCCATAATTCTTCTAGTTTCTTTAATAGGTGCAATTACTATGGCTCGGCAATAAGAAAACTTAGAAAAAGTACAAATTATAAGAATTGCAAATCTAAAATAAATAACTAAAGAATCACAATTTTGATTTAGTAAAATCCATCTACTGCCAACAAATACCTCCTTTTTTTTTTTTTTTTTTTTCTTTTGTTGTGTAATTGTTCTATTGTAATTAATTGAATCGGTTCAATTCTTGCCCTCATATTGAAATGAATCGAGATTGATAAGGAGTTAGTTAATGATGTTTGAGCATGTACTTTTTTTGAGTGTCTATTTATTTTCGATTGGTATCTATGGATTGATCACAAGCCGAAACATGGTTAGAGCTCTAATATGTCTTGAACTTATACTGAATTCAATTAATCTAAATCTCGTAACATTTTCTGATCTATTTGATAGTCGCCAATTAAAAGGAGATATTTTCGCAATTTTTGTTATAGCCCTTGCAGCTGCTGAAGCCGCTATTGGACTATCCATTCTTTCTTCCATCCATCGTAATAGGAAATCCACTCGTATCAATCAATCTAATTTATTGAATAATTAGACTTTTGAATAATTAGACATAGAATCCTCTAAACAAAGGCGCACATATTAAAATAAATAGAAATCAATACTATTTTCTTAGTATTATTTGAGAATATCCATTTTTTTTAGTAGATTATTGCTTAGTATTCTTTTTCACTTAAATGAATTTTTGTATTTGTAATTCATTGATATTGCAATTTGAATATTGCAATAATTTATATTGAAAAGACGATAGCCAATTTATTGGCTAATTCGAATTCGTCTGTACAATTCGTAAAATTCTTTCTTATTTCTTATTTATTGTTGAAATCCAAAATTAAAGTCTCTTGGCTCTCTTCACGCTTTCTCACAAACAGATTAAAAAATAGATTTTTTTTTTTGAAGTTTGGATAAACCATTGCTTCGTCTGGTGTCTACAATACATATGACTCATTATAGTACTAATTTCATTTTTACCAGATCGAAAAATTTTATGTTGAAAAGAAAAATTTATAGATCCAATGTCACATTCCGTAAAAATTTACGATACATGTATAGGATGCACTCAATGTGTACGAGCTTGTCCAACAGATGTATTAGAAATGATACCCTGGGATGGATGTAAAGCCAAGCAAATTGCTTCCGCGCCGAGAACCGAAGATTGTGTGGGTTGTAAGAGATGTGAATCTGCCTGCCCGACAGATTTTTTAAGTGTCCGCGTTTATTTAGGGCCTGAAACAACACGTAGCATGGCTCTATCTTATTGATACGTTACAAAAAACTTCACTCGAATCGTCTGATTCCTCTTTACCGAAGAAGCCTGTGCTCGAAATAATCGAGCACGGGCTTTTCTGGTCAAAACGTATCTTGTCTTTATCACTTTATCATGAGTTATTTTCCTTGGTTAACAATACTTGTTGTTTTGCCGATATTTGCAGGTTCATTAATTTTCTTTTTACCTCATAAGGGAAACAAAGTCGTTAGGTGGTATACTATATCTATTTGTTTATTAGAATTCCTTCTAATGACTTATGCGTTCTGTTATCATTTCCAACTGGAGGATCCCTTAATCCAATTAAAGGAGGATTATAAATGGATAGATGTCTTCGATTTCCACTGGAGATTGGGAATCGATGGACTTTCATTAGGATCTATTTTATTGACAGGATTTATCACTACTTTAGCTACTTTAGCAGCTTGGCCAATTACACGGAATTCGCGATTATTCTATTTCCTGATGCTCGCAATGTATAGTGGTCAAATAGGATTATTTTCTTCGCGAGACCTTTTACTTTTTTTTATCATGTGGGAGTTAGAATTAATTCCTGTTTACTTACTTTTATCCATGTGGGGGGGGAAGAGGCGTCTATATTCAGCTACAAAGTTTATTTTGTATACTGCAGGCGGTTCCATTTTTTTCTTAATCGGAGTTCTGGGTATGGGCTTATATGGTTCCAACGAACCAGGATTAGATTTGGAAAGATTAATTAATCAATCATACCCTGCAACCTTGGAAATACTTTTATATTTTGGCTTCCTTATTGCTTATGCTGTCAAATTGCCGATTATACCCCTACATACGTGGTTACCAGATACCCATGGGGAAGCACATTATAGTACATGTATGCTTTTAGCGGGAATATTATTAAAGATGGGAGCATATGGATTGATTCGGATCAACATGGAATTGTTACCTCATGCTCATTATCTATTTTCGCCCTGGTTAGTAATAATAGGAGCGATCCAAATAATCTATGCAGCTTCAACTTCTCTTGGTCAACGAAATTTCAAAAAAAGAATAGCTTATTCCTCTGTATCTCACATGGGTTTCATAATTATAGGAATTGGTTCCATAACCAACATTGGACTCAATGGAGCTATTTTACAAATATTATCCCATGGATTTATTGGTGCTACACTTTTTTTCTTGGCAGGAACCGCTTCTGATAGAATGCGTCTTGTTTATCTCGAAGAACTGGGGGGAATATCTATCCCAATGCCTAAAATTTTTACCATGTTTAGTAGCTTTTCAATGGCTTCTCTTGCCTTACCAGGAATGAGTGGTTTTGTCGCAGAATTAGTAGTATTTTTTGGACTAATTACTAGTCCAAAATTTCTGTTAATGCCAAAAACACTAATTACTTTTGTAATGGCAATTGGAATGATATTAACTCCTATTTATTTATTATCTATGTTACGCCAGATGTTCTATGGATACAAGCTATTTAATGTTCCAAACGCAAATTTTGTGGATTCTGGACCACGAGAACTCTTTATTTTAATCTGTATCTTTTTACCAGTAATAGGAATTGGTATTTATCCAGATTTTGTTCTCTCCCTATCCGTTGACAGGGTAGAGGCTCTCTTATCCAATTATTATCCTAAATAGGTTTGCTTTTTTTTACTCGTCTGCTCTATTAATGCAGAAATAAGTAAAAAAGTATATAATGCAGAAATAAGTAAAAAAGTATAATTAGATCTATCTCGAATTTTTGAGAACCCTTTGATAAGGCGTTCAAGGGGTTCTCAAATAAAACATAAAAGTAAAAACCTTCATTTCATGAAGGTTTTATTTTATGTAATCATTTAGGTGTTAATGTAAACGAACCATAACTATGTAAGCCTATTCCTAATAGATTTATACCAAAATAACAAATCCAAATTATAAGAAATCCTATCAAAGCTATAAGTGCAGAATTCGTACCCTTCCAATTTGGATTTGTTCTACTATGTAAATAAATTGCGAATATGGTCCAAGTAATAAATGCCCAAGTTTCCTTAGGATCCCAATTCCAATAGGATCCCCAGGCCTCATTAGCCCATACTGCTCCACAAAGAATACCTACGGTTAAAAGGGTAAATCCTAGGCTAATGACACGATAACTCCAAGAATCCAAACGCTCCGTTAATTGATATTTGTAATAATTTGGAAATGAAGGGACAGAGGTTCTTTTTAAAGCACTTCTTTTTGCATAAAAATATTTAATATCACTAAAGAAAAATGTTTTATTTAAAACATTTTTTTTCTTTTTAGAAAAGAAATGGAAATTATTTCGAAATCTAATGATTAGAATAGCGGCAGATAATAAGGATCCGCACAAAAGAGTTGCATAGCTTAATAACATCATACTGACATGCATCATTAACCACTGAGATTGTAGAGCAGGTACTAGTATCGTGGATTGATGCATTTCAGTTAAAAGACCCGATGTGGCAAAGCCTTGCGTTAAAATAGTACTTGGCGTAGTTATTGTGCTTAAATCATTTTTAGAGTTCTGTATTTTAGGAATGGTATGAAGAATATACAGGGCCCATGAAAGGAAGATCAATGACTCATATAAATTACTTAATGGAAAATGTCCCGAGGAAGCCCAACGAGAAACTAAGAATCCTGTTATAGAGAAAAAAGTAACTATCATTCCTTTTTCTGACGAATCGCGTAATCCTCCAAGTTCACGAACTAATAAGGTTATAAAATGAATCGTAATCACAATTGAAATCGTTGAGAAAGAGATATGAGTTAGTATATGTTCTAAAGTTGCAAATAGCATAAGGGGAAGGTCCCATTACAAAATTGTAAATTTCGAATTGATTTCTAATCTATTGTATTCTTTTTCAAGAATGCCGCCACTCGGATTCGAACCGAGATGCTTGAGCACTGCTTCCTAAGAGCAGCGTGTCTACCAATTTCACCATGGCGGCTAACTTCAAATAATAGGTAACTTAAAAGAATAATAGCTATTATCTTGGGAATCGTCGATATTGGGAAAGTCCATAAAATTTAGGAACATTAGAGTTTTCATTAAAATAGACTTCGTTTGGTAGTATCGTTTCCATTTTTTTTTTTTACAATAAACTCTTGCTTTGCCCAATAGAAACACAAACACTGCTTGAAAGAGTTGGAACTTCTTTTTTCTAACTTGCAATTATAGAACTAATTTTTTCTAATTAATTTCCCCTTTACATTTTGAAAATTCTTTCAATACAATGAAAAAAATCCAAAAGGGTTTCTATTTAATGATGAAATTAAAATAAAATGGATAAATAGAAAAGGCTTTTTGGATTTTTTAAAAATTTCTAGAATGAAAGTCTTTATGCTCTTATTAATAAGATTTACTAACCTTATGATTTTGGAGAAGATAGGTGGAAGTTGTAAGTCCTATTGTAAGAATACTCCACTTTTCATAATTTTCCTAATAGAATATGAGGATTCTATTAGGAAAATTATGAAAAGTTCATTGATAGGAAAAGAATACTTAGCACACAGTATACCAAACAAAACTTTTTTTTTCTTGTATATATAAGATAAGAGGGGTTTTTTGTTCTAAGAATATTGTACCGAGTAATTCGACACATAAAAGTACATTCAAAGAAGAATCCAAATTATTAAATAATTGGAATTCTTTTTTGATAAGTCAATTCATATTATTCCAAAATCTTATTATTTGTTTGTTGCCCAGAAAAACCCTTTGGTTTTGGATGCTCATTACCGCTCGAAAATGATCTTGATTTTACTAAAGAATAAGATTGTACTATGGAAAAATAAGTCTTTTTCTTCCAAATATTTTTACGAATACGCTTTTTTGACATTGAAGTACGTTTTTTTGGAACTGCCATTCAAAAAGGAAATTACTTTTTTCTAGTTGTATGTGAAAGACATCTATTGCTGCAAATCAATCCTTCTTTCTTCTTTTTATTAGTATTTATACTTAGATACTGAAAGATACTTAAATTTTGAATTATTTTTTACTTCATTTTGTCTAATGCGGATAAGACAACAAGAATTTTTTAACATTTTTTCTTTATATATTTTATACTTTTTTTTTAATAATATAGAATATATAGAAGGGTTTCTCATTTAAATCTATTTATATCTATTTATATATCAAGTATACTCCATATATAGATATATGGTATGGAAGCCTATCCCCCATATAAGATAAGACGGGGGGATAAAAAGAAGGGAAAATGAAAATAGTTAATTAAGTTCAGAATGGTATTCCATAAAGGAAAGGAATTCCAATCAAAACAAAAAATACTGAGTCTCTTAAACAAGACATTCTAAAACTTAGGTAATTTATAGTCATTAGAATTTTAGTTCTATATGAAGTAAGGACTATTCGATAATTTCTTATAAACATAGGTTTTCATTGGAATTCACTCAATCAGTTAATTATGGAACAAGAGAGCTGTTTCATCTTTGTTTTAAAGAAATATAAAAATGAATTATGAATAGAAAGTAAAATGATTCCACTTTTTTTTTTTTATTTTTATAAATATCTTTATTTAGTTAATAAAATAACTTCGTTACCTAGTTATTTTATTAACTTTTTTAATTTAACCAACTAAACCCATTCTTAATTTTTAATTATTTCAATGAGATAAATTTTGGAAAAATTAAGAATTTCAGTATTTTTTCTTATTCTTTTTATTTATTCTTTCAGAAAGAGATAAGAATTGGTTTGGTGAATCGGAAACAATTTTATAGAAAAATTGAAGTAAAAATTGAAGTAAAAATTGCAATTTCTTTTCTTATGGAACATACATATCAATATGCATGGGTAATCCCTCTTCTCCCACTTCCAGTTATTATGTCAATGGGATTTGGCCTTATTCTTATTCCGACAGCAACAAAAAATCTTCGTCGCATATGGGCTTTTCCTAGTGTTTTACTCTTAAGTATAGCTATGGTATTCTCAGTTCAACTGTCTATTCAACAAATAAATGGAAGTTCGATCTATCAATATCTATGGTCTTGGACCGTCAATAATGATTTTTCTTTAGAATTTGGATACTTGATTGACCCACTTACTTCTATTATGTTAATACTAATTACTACTGTAGGAATCCTGGTTCTTATTTATAGTGATGGTTATATGTCTCACGATGAAGGATATTTGAGATTTTTTGTTTATATAAGTTTTTTCAATACTTCCATGTTGGGATTGGTTACTAGCTCCAATTTGATACAAATTTATTTTTTTTGGGAACTCGTGGGAATGTGTTCTTATTTATTGATAGGCTTTTGGTTTACACGACCAATCGCAGCGAGTGCTTGTCAAAAAGCTTTTGTAACTAATCGTGTAGGGGATTTTGGTCTATTATTAGGAATTTTAGGTTTTTTTTGGATAACAGGTAGTTTAGAGTTTAGGGATTTGTTCAAAATAGCTAATAACTGGATTCCTAATAATGGAATTAACTCTTTACTTACTACTTTGTGTGCTTTTTTATTATTCCTTGGTGCAGTTGCGAAATCCGCACAATTCCCTCTTCACGTATGGTTACCCGATGCTATGGAAGGGCCCACTCCTATTTCGGCTCTTATACACGCAGCAACTATGGTTGCTGCGGGAATTTTTCTTCTAGCTCGACTTCTTCCTCTTTTCATATCTTTACCTTTGATAATGAGTTTTATTTCTTTAGTAGGTACAATAACACTATTCTTAGGAGCTACTTTAGCTCTTGCTCAGAGAGATATTAAAAGAAGCTTAGCCTATTCTACAATGTCTCAATTGGGTTATATGATGTTAGCTCTAGGTATAGGTTCTTATCAAGCTGCTTTATTCCATTTGATCACTCATGCTTATTCAAAAGCTTTATTGTTCTTGGGATCCGGATCCGTTATTCATTCAATGGAACCTCTTGTTGGATATTCACCAGATAAAAGTCAAAATATGGTTCTTATGGGCGGTTTAAGAAAATACATTCCAATCACAAGAACTACTTTTTTATGGGGTACACTTTCTCTTTGTGGTATTCCACCTCTTGCTTGCTTCTGGTCCAAAGATGAAATCCTTAGTAATAGTTGGTTGTATTCGCCCTTTTTTGGAATAATAGCCTCCTTTACTGCAGGATTAACTGCCTTTTATATGTTTCGGATATATTTACTTACATTTGATGGGTATTTGCGTGTTCATTTTCAAAATTACAGTAGCACTAAAGAGAGTTCCTTGTATTCAATATCCTTATGGGGAAAAAGGATACCCAAAGGAGTGAATAGGGATTTCGTTTTATCAACAACGAAGAGTGGAGTTTCTTTTTTTTCACAAAATATACCAAAAATTCAAGGTAATACAAGAAATAGGATAGGATCCTTTACTACGTCTTTTGGGGCTAAAAAAACTTTTGCCTATCCGCATGAAACGGGAAATACTATGTTATTTCCTCTTCTTATATTACTACTTTTCACTTTGTTCATTGGATTCATAGGAATCTCTTTTGATAATGGAGGAATTGGTAATGGAATAGCAGAGTTAACCATATTATCAAAGTGGTTAACTCCCTCAATAAACTTTACCCAGGAAAGTTCTAATTCTTTTGTAAATTCATATGAATTTATTACTAATGCAATTTCTTCTGTAAGTCTAGCTATCTTTGGTTTATTCATAGCATATATCTTCTATGGATCCGCTTATTCTTTTTTTCAGAATTTGGATTTAATAAACTCTTTTTACAAAGGAAATCCTAAAAAAGAATTTTTAGATCAAGTAAAAAAAAATATATACAGTTGGTCATATAATCGTGGTTATATAGATATTTTCTATACTAGGGTCTTTACCCTCGGTATAAGAGGGTTAACCGAACTCACGGAGTTTTTTGATAAGGGTGTTATTGATGGAATTACCAATGGAGTGGGTCTTGCTAGTTTTTGTATAGGAGAGGAAATTAAATATGTAGGGGGAGGTCGAATCTCGTCTTATTTATTCTTTTTTTTATGTTATGTATCTGTGTTTTTATTCTTTTTTCTTTCTTAAGTTAAGGAATTTACAACAAGTCTCTTGCAAAAATAACTATCCTATCCCCTTTCTACAATCTCTCTATATCCTTGTTACATAAGGTAAGTATTGTATAATAGTTCGGTTTTCCGCGATTTTTTCCATTCCTCTGTGTAAATACCCTAATATGGGTTCACAATCAATAACATCCTCACCATCGAGAGTAACGATCAGTCGAAGAACACCATGCATTGATGGGTGTTGAGGGCCCATATTGACTATCATGAGATCTTTTCTTGTAAGCGGTAGACTCATATCCTTTCTTCCTTAATTCATTATTCCATGAAAATGGATTATTCCATGAATTCCTCAAAGCGAGGCTCATCAAAATGAAAAATCTAAGACTACTATAAGACTACTAAAAAAATAATAAAACAAGAAAAAAATTTGAACGATTAAATTACTGCTCCCGAATATTCAACTGACCGATTAATTTCTTATAACGTACTCTATTTTTCTTTGCCAAATAAGCCAGCAAACGTCGACGTTTTCCCAAAAGTCTTCGTAGACCTCTTTCCGATGAAAAATCTTTTTTGTGTAATTCCAAATGTGAAGCAAGTCTCCGTATCTTATTGGTGAAACTGAATACTTGAAATTCAACAGAACCCCTGTTTTCTTCTTTTTCTTCTTTAACCATAAATCCAAAAATTTTTCTACCTCCTTTCTTTTTCATGTATTTTTCTGATCAGGAAAAATACAAAATTATGTCAGTTATTTTGAAGTTATTCTAATCTCGTACACACACAAATTTGCAATTATTCATCTACTACTGGAATTTGGATTTATTTTATCGATGCAAATTGGATTTGGATAGAAGGGTACATTCTTTCTAATATTTTAGATAGAAGAAATGTTTCTTCTATCTAAAATATTAGAAAGAATTTTGCTGATTTATTTATTGCTATATGCAATTTATGGAATTGATACACCATTTAATTGATATCATTTAGCAAAATGAAACACAGCATATGCATCCATCTTTTGGCTCGAGAATTTCACGGGATAGAGATATGGTATAAGAAATAGACTATTAAGTAACTCTAAATGAATTGTGGATACATCTGTATCCTTAACATACTGAAACGATTGTCATTATTCGTATCAAACCAATAGCGATTCATACAAGCTAAATCTTCTAATCAATGGTGGGCCAATAATGAATTTTTTTGCATATGTATTAAGACGCTTGGCCTGATTTCGAAATTGTCCAGAGTTTTATATGTTGTTTTCATTGCAAAATGATGGGTCTCCTTCCATAACTTTCCAATTACGAGTACGAGAATTGAAAGACATGAAAATTCTCAATTCTCTACGGCGTCTAGTAGATAGAAACAAGAAAATCAGAAGAATCTTTCTCTCTATTCACTATCATTCCGCGTCTTCGACTTCTATTAGTTTCTTTTCTTCTTTAATGCAATAGCTATAGTTTGATATAAGAATCCATTTCTCAAAGTAATGGAAACCATTCTCTTATAGGAAATGGTTCGAAAATCGCTATTCCACCTTTTAGGTATCGTGAAAAGTGATACCTGTGAAGATCGTGCATTTCAGTCAAATTCAGATCCGTTTTTCGAGTCCATGATATAATATAACCAAATTGGATAGATCTTCCACCTGTTTAGCTAAGAAAGAATAGATACAGAGGTGGATAATAGATCGATATGAAGATCATGAGCTGCCCCATAATGAAATCGCCAGTAGTCGCGAATATCTCCTTCTTCCCTAATCCAAGATTGGAGAAAGAAGATCTAAGAGGGACCTATGGAGAATGTAGTCAGAAATCCATAATAGAGTCCGACCACAACGACCGAATTAATTATCCTCATCGAGAAACTTAGACTACTAAATAGAAAAGATTTGAAAATCATGGCATGGGTCTCCTTTTTTTCTTTCTTTAGAGTTTTCTATATGCACAATTTCTCGATGTTTCGATGAGAATTTCTTGACTTTCCATATATAGAAAGAGATAGACTATAAATGACATCTCTTATGTCAATAAGA
>NW_028260740.1:0-37502 GCF_056163025.1 Triticum urartu | reverse complement strand
CCAAATACCTCGAGATGGATTGTGATACATATTCATTAATAATATTTATTCATCTAAGTGGATAAATCTATAATATAAATATAGAGGCACTTCTTTTTCTTTTTAAAGAAGTTTTAAAATATATCTTTTCTTTATGATAAAGAAGGGGGTGAGATTCCCCTTTATTTTTTTGCGTTTCTTAATTTTGTATTCCGCTATTCCGACGAATATTTTTTTAGTCTTGCTTATCTTTATCTTATCTTATTTTCCTAGTTGTGCTAAGTAATGTGCGCGGTACAAAGTTCCTGGTAGAGAACTTCTTTGAGTCATCCTATTTTTCTGTTCATATGAAGGAAATTAATATGCGATTTTCAAAATAGGGGAATCCAAATGAAACCCTTTTTTTGCTCAGTCTATCTGGAATGCTTTTGTATAATTAGGAATTAATTATAAATAGGTATTCCGTTTCATCTAGGAAAAGAACCTAAAAATATTCCTTGACTTGAATAAAATCTGGAGTTGTGTTGTATAAGTGAGCATGAATTTCTTATCATTCAATGAGCATCTTGTATTTCATAAAAATTGGGGGTTATATAATCCTTACGTAAGGGCCAGCCTATCCAACTTTCAGGCATTAGGATACGTTTAAGGCGCGGATGATTATCATAAGAGATTCCCACCATATCATAAGATTCGCGTTCTTGAAAATCGGCACTTCTCCAAATCCAGAAGACAGACGGAATTCTAGGATTATCCTTTTGGGCAAAGACTTTTATGCAGACTTCTTCTGGATTATCTATACCATATTGTATTCTCGTAAGATGATACACGCTAGCTAAAGATCCACCGGGTGCTACATCATAAGCACATTGGGAGCGTAAATAATTGTAACCATATACATATAAAATGACAGCAATGGAATCCCAATCCCCTGCTTTTATTTGTAAAGTCTCTATTCCTCGGTGATCAAAGCCCAAAGATCTATGAACCACCTCATGTTTGACTAGCCAATTAGATAACCAACCCTGCTGCATTGTCTTCATCTCTCCCTCTTTGTATAAATATTTCACATTTCGGATGCAAGTTTGAAAGATTGCCCTGCTTTTTATTTTTCTACACAAAAGAGCCCCTCTCCTAATTCACTAATTTGTAGGAAGGTACTGAACTTTTGGATTTGAAAAAAGTTTCAGAAGATATATCTAATGTAGATGGTGATTGATAGAGCAATTCTTGCTCATAAGTTCCTGTATGAGTACTGCGCCTAACATAAAGCTTGTGACTGGTAGTAAAACATCTATTTTTATTTTGAGATAGAGTTTGATCCTCAACTATTTCTCGCGATATCTTCTTACGAAGTTTTGTTAGGGCATCTATAACTGCCTCCGGTTTAGGTGGGCAGCCCGGCAAGTAGACATCCACAGGAATTAACTTATCAACTCCCCGAACAGTACTATAGGAATCCGTACTGAACATTCCCCCTGTAATAGTACAGGCTCCCATAGCAATGACGTATTTTGGTTCAGGCATTTGCTCGTATAATCTCACTAAAGAGGGAGCCATTTTCATTGTTACCGTACCGGCTGTTAAAATTAGGTCTGCTTGCCTAGGACTTGATCTTGGTACCAATCCATAACGATCAAAGTCGAATCGTGAGCCTATTAATGAAGCAAATTCAATGAAACAACAACTGGTACCGTATAGAAGGGGCCATAAACTGGAGAGTCTTGACCAATTCGAAAGATCATTTGGTGTAGTTGAAATAACAGAATTGGAACTTGTTTGGTCAAGTAAGGGAAACTCAATCAAATTCATAACTGTCTCAATAGAATCTTTTCCTTCTTTTTTTTTGTCTAAATATTCAGTTAAGACCATTCCAAGGCTCCTTTTCGCCATGCATAAACTAAACCAACAACTAAGATAAGCACGAAAATCAAAGCTTCGATAAAAACGGATACACCCAATACGTCGAAACTCATTGCCCAAGGGTATAGAAAGACGGTTTCCACATCAAAAACAACAAAAACGAGCGCAAACATATAATAGCGTATTCGGAATTGTACCCAAGCCCCTCCCATGGGTTCTATACCCGATTCATAACTAGAAAGCTTCTCTGGTCCTTCACTAACCGGGGCTAAAAGTCCTGAAATCGAAAATGCCAAAATAGGAATAAGGCTTGCTATTATTAGAAATGTCCAAAAAATATCATATTCGTGAAGCAGAAACATAATGTACTCCCATTAATGTGGAATAGGCGGAACTTAAATTAGTCAATTCAATTCAGCATTGTCAATTTATCCAGAACTTCTCTCTTTTCCTCGGTGAAACAAGAATCTTTTTTGTTCAAACAAAAGCGCTTAGTTTAAGTTTAGCCTTTGTTTCCTCTGTGCTGCATCTTCTTTAAAGATTCATCCAATGGAATCCCAACTCCCTTTCTTTTGGATTTCCATTCTATTTAGATATGGTGTATGTAGATCTAATTCTTATATAAAGAAAACTTTCTCGTTTCACTTTGTCTCGCTTTCTCTAGAATCTCTAGAAAAAAGAATAGCTCTATCCTTTATTTAATATTTAATAATAAAATAATAAGAGACTATTAAATAAAAATGAGAATACTACTAAATTAGAACCTAATTAAGATAGTAGGACTAATCTATGCAGTATAATTAATGAGAAGTAATACTATAAAATAAAAATAAAGAACTCTATTTCAGAACTATGAGACAGAATATTCTGTTTTCTTATTTACTCTTTACTTTATTTTTTCTATTTAAAGTTGATCAATTTACATAATGTATCTATAAACAAAGTAATAAATATACTTAAAACAAAGTAGGAATTCGCAAAATGGATAAAATCATTGCAGTTATTATAGGGAAGTCTAGAGATATCCTATTTGAAGGAGGACGGGATTCAAATCAGGGAAAGGATCCTTTCTTCTATTGATTTGATAGAAATTCGTTTTTCTTTTCCTGTCTGTATGATTTTGATTTTCGATGAATGAGCCTTTGGTAATGCTTTTATCTCTATTCTATGTCGCAGGCGCCTATCCAGTCTATAAACAAATACTAATGAGAAAATGAAAACTATACTAAACTAAAGAAAACATAGGATAGAGATCCTAAAATCTAAAAAAGGGCATATTAGGGCTATACGGATTCGAACCGTAGACCTTCTCGGTAAAACAGATCAAACGGATTATTATCGAAATGATTTGAACTGTTTCAAAGACCCAACATGCATTTTTTTGCATTGGGCTCTTTCATAAACTGATTTAAAGATCAGTTAGTCCACCATAGTTTTTCTTTACGGAAAGATAATGAGATGGCTCCCTGTGCTCTGATTGATTTTTTGTATTATGATCTATCTAGGAGCAATACCAAAGTGTTTCAAAGGAGGATTACCTTGACTTAGGTCTGCCTCCGGTCTAAATTAAATCAACCTAAGTGAAATGGAGTCTCTATCGTTCCACTGCAAGAGTTAACTATGAGACTTCATACACCTTAAAGTTCATAGAACGAAAAGAAGTTTTTTGGAGGCCCTTATCCTCATTACGCCTAGCATTTAGTGGGCTGGATATTTACCTTATCAACTAGCAAATCCATAAGGGTTCTATTTGATTAGGCACCTGAATTGGCACCTGAATCGGACTGAACCGACTGTTTGTCAGGCTACTGTTCTCCTATTCTCTCGAATCTATGAAGTAAGACATTGATTTTGCAATAAGATCGATTATGTTCATTGCATAATAAGCTCCTTTGAAAAGCATTGGCGCACGTGTAAACGAGTTGCTCTACCGAACTGAGCTATAGCCCTTATCAGAGATATCTTAACATATAGATAATTTCTTGTCAAGATGAATATTTTCTAATGCCAGAGGATACCCCTTTGATCTGTATCTGTTTAGTATTTAGTTTAGTATTTAGTATATAACAGACCAATAACAGAGCGGTATTGCTTAGAAAAGGGATTCAATATATAATCGATCGAAGTAATGGGTCTTCCTTTGTGGTGATAAATTGCCTACTTAACTCAGTGGTTAGAGTATTGCTTTCATACGGCGGGAGTCATTGGTTCAAATCCAATAGTAGGTAAGTAGGTAGAAAAATTACTAGATAGCATTGGACTTACTTCGCTTCGCTATCTAATAACTTTTTCTACCCCTCTTCCCTTTTTCTTTGTATCAACTATAAACCACTGGATTGTCTTCAATTGGATGGGGGAATCCAATTGACAGCCTCGATTCGTATCCTAGCTCGTCTGAGAGCGAGCTTCGCTTCAACCAAATCTTTCGTACCCTCAGCTTTACTCAAGTTAGCTTCGGCTATTTCAAGTGCCTTTTGAGCTTCTTCCGGATCAATATCACTACCCAGTTCCGCATCATTTCCTAAAATGATGATCTCATTATTAACTATTCTCGCAAAACCGCTCCACAGAATCGCTGTTAACCATTGGTCGTTGAGGAGGCGTATTCTCAAAGGACCCATATCTACTGCTGTGTTAATGGGGGCGTGGTTTGGTAATACGCCAATTTGGCCACTATTAGTGGATAAAATGATTTCTTTCACTTCACAATCCCAAATAATTCGCTTAGGAGTCAGTACATAAAGATTTAATTTCATTTCTTCGATTTGTTCTCCTCTTCTAAGGTTATAGCTTTCGTGCTAGCTTCATCGATGTTACCCACCAAATAAAAAGCCTGTTCAGGTAGGCCGTCTAATTCTCCGGAAAGGATTAGTTGAAATCCCCTAATAGTTTCCGCAAGAGCAACATACTTTCCTGGAGAACCAGTAAAAACTTCTGCCACAAAGAACGGTTGTGATAAGAAACGCTCAATTTTTCTTGCTCTTGCTACAGTTAAACGATCCTCTTCCGATAATTCATCCAAGCCAAGAATTGCGATAATGTCCTGAAGTTCTTTGTAACGTTGTAAAGTTTCCTTAACTCTTTGCGCAGTTTCATAATGTTCGTTGCCAACGATCCGAGGCTGTAACATAGTCGAGGTTGAATCTAAAGGATCTACTGCTGGATAAATACCCTTGGAAGCTAATCCTCTGGAAAGTACGGTAGTAGCATCCAAATGTGCAAATGTTGTGGCAGGGGCAGGGTCGGTCAAATCGTCTGCAGGTACATAAACTGCTTGAATCGAAGTTATAGATCCCTTTTTAGTAGAAGCAATTCTTTCTTGCAAAGAACCCATTTCTGTACTAAGAGTAGGTTGATAACCCACTGCGGAGGGCATTCTCCCTAATAAAGCGGATACCTCTGATCCTGCTTGAACAAAACGAAAGATATTATCGATAAATAAAAGCACGTCTTGCTTATTAACATCTCGGAAATATTCCGCCATAGTTAGGGCAGTTAAACCAACTCTCATACGAGCTCCCGGTGGTTCATTCATTTGGCCATAGACTAGAGCTACCTTTGATTCCTCAATATTTTTTTCATTAATTACTCCGGATTCCTTCATTTCCATATAAAGATCATTTCCTTCACGAGTCCGTTCCCCTACTCCACCGAATACGGATACGCCCCCATGAGCTTTAGCAATGTTATTGATTAATTCCATGATCAGTACTGTTTTACCTACTCCAGCCCCCCCAAATAGTCCTATTTTTCCTCCACGTCGATAAGGAGCTAAAAGATCGACGACCTTAATACCTGTTTCAAAGATGGATAATTTCGTATCTAACTCGATAAAGGCAGGCGCAGATCTATGAATAGGGAACGTTGCACTACTATCTACAGGACCCAAATTGTCAACAGGCTCCCCAAGAACGTTGAAAATTCGTCCGAGAGTAGCTCCACCGACCGGAACACTGAGAGGAGCTCCCGTGTCAATCACTTCCATTCCTCTCATCAACCCGTCCGTAGCACTCATAGCTACAGCTCTAACTCGATTATTTCCTAATAATTGTTGTACCTCACAAGTCACATTAATTTGCTTATCGGCAGTGTCTCTACTCTGGACTACCAAAGCGTTATAAATATAAGGTAACTTGCCTGGGGGAAAAGTGACATCCAGCACGGGTCCAATAATTTGATCGATACGACCTGTACTTTTTTCTTCAATTGTGGAAACCCCGGGAGGAGAAGTAGTAGGATTGGTTCTCATAATTATCACATAATTAAAAAAAAGGAATTTGTCGAAATTTTTCTTTTTTTATTGTTGAATAATGCCAAATCAAATCAAAAAAAATCCAAAAGTAAAAAGGAAATGAATTAGTTAATTCAATAAGAGAGAAAAGGGGACCAGGACTTGATTTCGTTGCCCAAGCGAATCCCATTCAATCGTTTACTCATGGAATGAGTCCATTGGAAAGTTCAATCAATCTTTTTTTTCATATACATTTTGCCTTTTGTGGAGGATCTGTGCCTACTCTACTTTCCTATCTAGGACTTCGATATACAAAATATATACTACTGTGAAGCATAGATTGCTGTCAACAAAGAATTTTATTAGTATTTAGTTAGGTATTTGCATTCAAAATAAGAAAAGAGAACTATTAAGAACTTGTAAAATAAGGATTAGGAATTAATTTGGGTTGCGCTATATCTATCAAAGAGTATACAATAATTATGGATTTGGTAAATCAAATCCATGGTTTAATAACGAACCGTGTTAACTTACCATAACAACAACTCAATTCCTATCGAATTCCTATATTGGAATTCCTATAGGATAGAACATACACAGGGTGTACGCATTATATATGAATGAAACATATTCATTAACCTAAGCATGCCCTCAATTTTCTTTAATGAGTTGATATTATATTAATTGAATATCCTTTTTGTTTTACGAGATTTTTGCTAAAGTTTCATTTACGCCTAATTAACATCGAGTAGACCCTGTTATTGTGAGAATTCTTAATTCAAGAGTTATAGGGAGGGACTTATGTCACCACAAACAGAAACTAAAGCAGGTGTTGGATTTCAAGCTGGTGTTAAAGATTATAAATTGACTTACTACACCCCAGAGTATGAAACTAAGGATACTGATATCTTGGCAGCATTCCGAGTAAGTCCTCAGCCTGGGGTTCCGCCCGAAGAAGCAGGGGCTGCAGTAGCTGCCGAATCTTCTACTGGTACATGGACAACTGTTTGGACTGATGGACTTACCAGTCTTGATCGTTACAAAGGACGATGCTATCACATCGAGCCTGTTGCTGGGGAAGACAACCAATGGATCTGTTATGTAGCTTATCCATTAGACCTATTTGAAGAGGGTTCCGTTACTAACATGTTTACTTCCATTGTAGGTAACGTATTTGGTTTCAAAGCCCTACGTGCTCTACGTTTGGAGGATCTACGAATTCCCCCTACTTATTCAAAAACTTTCCAAGGCCCGCCTCATGGTATCCAAGTTGAAAGAGATAAGTTGAACAAGTACGGTCGTCCTTTATTGGGATGTACTATTAAACCAAAATTGGGATTATCCGCAAAAAATTATGGTAGAGCGTGTTATGAGTGTCTACGTGGTGGACTTGATTTTACCAAAGATGATGAAAACGTAAACTCACAACCATTTATGCGCTGGAGAGACCGTTTTGTCTTTTGTGCCGAAGCTATTTATAAATCACAGGCCGAAACCGGTGAAATCAAGGGGCATTACTTGAATGCGACTGCGGGTACATGTGAAGAAATGATTAAGAGAGCTGTATTTGCAAGAGAATTAGGGGTTCCTATTGTAATGCATGACTACTTAACTGGGGGATTCACCGCAAATACTACTTTGGCTCATTATTGCCGCGACAATGGCCTACTTCTTCACATTCACCGTGCAATGCATGCAGTTATTGATAGACAGAAAAATCATGGTATGCATTTCCGTGTATTAGCTAAAGCATTGCGTATGTCTGGGGGAGATCATATCCACTCCGGTACAGTAGTAGGTAAGTTAGAAGGGGAACGCGAAATGACTTTAGGTTTTGTTGATTTATTGCGCGATGATTTTATTGAAAAAGATCGTGCTCGCGGTATCTTTTTCACTCAGGACTGGGTATCCATGCCAGGTGTTATACCGGTAGCTTCAGGTGGTATTCATGTTTGGCATATGCCAGCTCTGACCGAAATCTTTGGGGACGATTCTGTATTACAATTTGGTGGAGGAACTTTAGGACATCCTTGGGGAAATGCACCTGGTGCAGCAGCTAATCGAGTGGCTTTAGAAGCCTGTGTACAAGCTCGTAACGAAGGGCGCGATCTTGCTCGCGAAGGTAATGAAATTATCCGAGCAGCTTGCAAATGGAGTCCTGAACTAGCCGCAGCTTGTGAAGTATGGAAGGCGATCAAATTCGAGTTCGAGCCGGTAGATACTATTGATTAACTAGATAAAACTAAAGATAAAGAAGGTATAAATAAAAAAGAAACGAAATAAAAAGAGAAAAAAATCAGTTATGAAATGCAGTAATTCTTCTTTATTCTTCTAATTGATTGCAATTAAACTCGGCTCAATCTTTTTTAGAAAAAAAAGATTGAGCCGAATAAAAATAGATCATGATATGATCATGAGACTTGACAAATTGAGATTCGTCTATTCTATATATCTAGAATATATATATTAAGGTATAATACAATAAAGAAATACAAATAAAATAATAAAATAATAAAATATAGTATTATCATATGATAATGATAATGGAATCAAATACGCAGTATTTACAGAAAAAAGTCTTCGTTTATTGGGAAAGAATCAATATACTTTTAATGTCGAATCGGGATTCACTAAGACAGAAATAAAGCATTGGGTCGAACTCTTCTTTGGTGTTAAGGTGGTAGCTGTGAATAGCCATCGACTACCTGGAAAAGGTAGAAGAATAGGACCTATTCTGGGCCATACAATGCATTACAGACGTATGATCATTACCCTTCAACCGGGTTATTCTATTCCACTTCTAGATAGAGAAAAAAACTAAAGGAGAATGAATGAAAAAAGACATAGTTTGGAAGTTAGACCTTTTTATAGGACTCTCTTTCAATTTCAAAAAAGAGGACGTTTGAAACTTTTAACAGGCGTAATCGTGAGTCAACAAGTGACTCGAACTGTGTGTAAAAAAAGAAGCATTTTTTTTTTTTCAAAATGCTAGAACTAGATAAGGAAGTTTTCTATAACCTTGAGAAAAAGGATAAAAAGGTAGTTTTTTTTTAGTTTATGACTCCGATCAAGAGCGAGAAATCCTTGATTTGGGATTGGACATAGAACCTGGACCCATCGTAGAGACGTTTAGTTCAAAAGAAAGGATCGTATCCTGATGGTAAGAATTATACTTTCGTGGAAATACAGCGCTATAGACTTCAATGCGGTAGAGTAGACGTTTTGTTTCTAATTTTTCTGGACCAAACCTCCGCTCCGACCCAACGATACAATGAATTTTTTCTGTTCATATTCATAAATAAAAAAGATTCGGAATCGCAATGCTACTATATGCGTCCAGAGGAGTATTTGGAATAATATTCTTCTATAATCCATTATTGCGGGGGGTCTTACTAACAGGGCTTCGCTGCACGGGACAGGTCTTCGTCGAAAAGCTAACTCCACCCGGCATTTTCATACCCTTTCTTTGGGTGGTATATCGCCTTTTAAAGTCTAAGAGGGTAGTAGGGGATCTATAGTAGGTAAGATAATTTGCCCTTTGATTTTGATTGAATATACTATTTTTCCGCCTTTACCACGCATTATTGTATGCGCTTCTAGAGAAGTATGTATGCAGGAAGTAAATTCTAACCGCTTTCTTTTGAATCCAATTTCAAATTAGATTAGAAAGATAGAAAGGCCATGAGGATGGGAAAATCAAAATAAAATCTTTTTAATTAGTTCTCCTTTTTTGGAATTTTCTTATTATCCTTTCATTTTTTTTACAGAATATTTTTCAAACTAAAAATAAAAAATACAATACAATAGTCAATATTCCTTATAATAGATATACTTAATTATATCATAAGAATCTTAAGATATTTTTCGACTAGATAGAAATAGTAAATTTGAATTGAGACACCTATTCCATGACGGATTTAAACTTACCTTCTATTTTCGTGCCTTTAGTAGGCTTAGTATTTCCGGCAATTGCAATGACTTCTTTATTTCTTTATGTGCAAAAAAATAAGATTGTCTAGTATTTTTTAGTGTAAGTAATATAATATGGTAGGGTATGTGGCTTTTTCTACACACACTTTCTACACACAAATGAAAAACGGTTATGGATGCGGATATAGGCTACGAGCATAAATGCATGAATATGCAGAGCCAGGTATAGCGAGTTTTATTTTATTTATTTTAATTGAATCAACGAATATTTTTTGAATAGAAAGTCAATGTATCTAACCTATTATTTCACAGGAGTACTAGTTGCTGAAGGCGATTTCAGAATCAAAAAAAGTAAAGTCAAAATTATTTAGCTTATTCTCTCAATTTCAATCGACCGCTGCTGGATTTAGTATATCTAATATGAATTGGCGATCAGAACACATATGGGTAGAACTTCTAAAAGGTTCTCGAAAAAGGGGTAATTTTTTCTGGGCCTGTATTCTTTTTCTAGGTTCACTAGGATTCTTATCGGTTGGGATTTCCAGTTATCTTGGTAAGAATATTATATCTATACTTCCATCTCAAGAAATTCTTTTTTTTCCGCAGGGGGTCGTGATGTCTTTCTACGGAATCGCAGGCCTATTCATTAGCTCCTACTTGTGGTGTACTATTTTGTGGAATGTAGGTAGTGGTTATGACCGATTCGATAGAAAAGAGGGAATAGTGTGCATTTTTCGTTGGGGATTCCCTGGAATAAAACGTCGCGTCTTCCTTCGATTCCTTATGCGGGATATCCAATCAATTAGAATTCAGGTTAAAGAGGGTCTTTATCCTCGTCGTATTCTTTATATGGAAATCCGGGGCCAGGGGATCATTCCCTTGACTCGTACTGATGATAAATTTTTTACTCCACGAGAAATTGAACAAAAAGCTGCCGAATTGGCCTATTTCTTGCGCGTACCAATTGAAGTATTTTGAGGTATCTTTTTTGAACTGAGTTGAATGAAGAAAAGAAGAATTGGAAGAAGAAAAGTTTTCTCAACACAGGGAGGAAGTCCCTTCTAAATTGGATTTGTTATTGTAAGGGGATTTTTAAGTATTTATCTAAAGGAAGGAACAAACGAGGATAAGAGAAATTTGCTTTTAATTTTTTTTTATCCAAGTTAGATATATCGCATACTATTCTTCCTTTTTCATCCGAAAGGGCTTTTTTTTTATTCTATTTCACTATTTCATTCCATCTAGATCTAAGAAAGAACCCAATGCACTGAAATTCCACTAATAACTAATATACAAAAAAGAAGAATAGATACAGGGTATCAAACCTATAGAGTTTTTGCTTCAAAGAAATAGAAATATCATGAAATAGAAATATCATCATATAGAGTCAGGGAATGGAATAGAGTCAGCGAATGAAGCATATTCATTAACAACTCCATTTACAGATCAAAAATGAAAAAAAAGAAAGCATTGCCTTCTTTACTATATCTTGTATTTATCGTACTTTTGCCTTGGGGGGTCTCTTCCTCATTTAACAAATGTCTGGAACTTTGGATTAAGAATTGGTGGAATACCAGGCAATCCGAAACTCTCTTAACTGATATTCAAGAGAAAAGGATTCTAGAAAGATTCATAGAATTAGAAGAACTTTCTCTCTTGGACGAGATGATAAAAGGGAAACTAAAGACACATGTACAAAAACCTCCTACAGGAATACACAAGGAAATAATACAATGGGTCAAAATAAATAATGAGGATCATCTCCATACCATTTTGCATTTCTCGACAAATATAATCTGTTTGGCTATTCTAAGTGGTTCTTTTTTTCTGGGTAAAGAGGAACTTGTCATTTTGAATTCTTGGGTTCAGGAATTCTTCTATAATTTAAATGACTCAATAAAAGCTTTTTTTATTCTTTTAGTTACTGATTTTTTTGTTGGATTTCACTCCACCCGTGGTTGGGAACTAGTAATTCGTTGGGTCTACAACGATTTTGGATGGGCTCCTAACGAGCTTATTTTCACTATTTTTGTTTGTAGTTTTCCAGTAATTCTAGATACATGTTTGAAATTTTGGGTCTTTTTTTGTTTAAATCGTCTATCTCCTTCGCTTGTAGTCATTTATCATTCAATTAGTGAAGCATAAATTCATTTGATCTCCCGATATTAATATTAATCAAATTAGCAAGCATCTTTTTTTAGAAAGAAAGCCCTTTTCCATTTTAGCAAAATTCTTTCTATTTATACCTACTTTAAGGTATTCATCATTGCAGTACAACTGTTGCAGTAGAATGACAACAGATTCGTGTATAGGGAACTAGATTAGCTTAGCTACCTATCTAATTTATTGTAGAAATTCTGGGATCTGCGATTGGACATGGAAAATAGAAATACTTTTTCTTGGGTAAAGGAACAGATAACTCGATCGATTTCTGTATCGATCATGATATACGTAATAACTCGGACATCTATTTCAAATGCATATCCCATTTTTGCGCAGCAGGGTTATGAAAACCCACGAGAAGCAACTGGACGAATTGTATGTGCCAATTGCCATTTAGCTAGCAAGCCCGTCGATATTGAAGTTCCCCAAGCTGTGCTTCCCGATACTGTATTTGAAGCAGTTCTTCGAATTCCTTATGATATGCAATTGAAACAAGTTCTTGCTAATGGAAAAAAGGGAGGGTTGAATGTAGGTGCTGTTCTTATTTTGCCCGAGGGATTCGAATTAGCGCCGCCCGATCGTATTTCCCCTGAGTTAAAAGAAAAGATAGGAAATCTTGCTTTTCAGAGTTATCGTCCCGATAAAAAAAACATTCTTGTGATAGGCCCTGTTCCCGGTAAGAAATATAGTGAAATTGTCTTTCCCATTCTTTCCCCTGATCCTGCTACGAAGAAAGATGCTCATTTCTTAAAATATCCCATATATGTAGGGGGAAACCGAGGAAGAGGACAGATCTATCCTGATGGTAGCAAGAGTAACAATACAGTCTATAATGCTACGTCAACAGGTATAGTAAGAAAAATACTACGTAAAGAAAAGGGGGGGTATGAAATATCCATAGTTGATGCATCAGATGGACGCCAAGTGATTGATATTATACCTCCCGGACCAGAACTTCTTGTTTCAGAGGGGGAATCCATCAAGCTTGATCAACCATTAACAAGCAATCCTAATGTGGGAGGTTTTGGTCAGGGGGACGCAGAAATCGTGCTTCAGGATCCATTACGTGTCCAAGGCCTTTTGTTCTTCTTCGCATCCGTTATTTTGGCACAAGTTTTTTTGGTTCTCAAAAAGAAACAGTTTGAAAAGGTTCAATTGTACGAAATGAATTTCTAGGTCCCGGGATTTCTTACCATCAAGTTGGTAAAAAGCCTCGATTTATTGGCAATTGCTAGAATTATCTATGATCTATTTTGGAAATCCTTTTTTTGTTTAGACTGCTTTTTGTTTATGAGATGTCTGGAATTCCTTATTTATATCCCATGCAAAAGAAGAGAATCCAAGGCAAAGGCGAGAACAATCAAATTAAAATTTCTTCTTTTTCGGAGGGATTGCAGGTCTTCTTAATCGTCTATTCGGCACAAGAAAAAGCCTTTTTCTTGTGCCGATTCTTCTTGTATCAAAATAAGAATCCTTTTTCTTCCTAATTCGTCAAAGATTACTATTTCTTCTTTATTCGGGTCTGTCTCTTGGACCTCTTTTTCTTTTGCTTAGGTTTAGCCGAGGTAGTGGACAAACAGAGGGGAAGAAAATATGGCGGGGGAAAAATTTCTTGTGATTGTGAGCAAATTGCTTGGCTTGTTTAATTAAGTTCAACTTCAAATTTACAGAAATTTTGCAAAAAAAAAGTAAACTCTTCCATTGAAGGTTTTTTTATTTTTAGGCTAGTTGAATAGTTTTGATTAAGGTTTTATTAGTTTATTACTCGAAACTAAATCAAGGATTTTCAGGATACTTCCTTCGTGGAATAAGATATTGGATCCTCGAGTGATCTCTTTTTCTTGTTGCTTCATAAGAGTGAATCGAATAGATTCAATTCGCGTTATAAGAGTAAAATAAAAATTCCGCGGGTCCTTTCCGCTCTAATCAGATAAAGGGGGGTAAGGACCCGCTAAGCTCCTACTTTTTCATGTTTACAATCTGGTCCCTCCGATTACTATAGAGATGAACCCAATCCAGAATATGAACCATAAAAGAAAACACCTACTAAACCAATCACAGCAATACCAGCTACAGTACCTATCAGCCAAAGAGGAATTCTTCCAGTAGTATCGGCCATTTCCCCTACTTTCCTCCACATTTTATCAATTGGTCATGCTAGAGACAAAAACAGTCATGGGTAGTTATAAGGATGGTATCCTTCCAAATGGGATAAGAGAATTCTTATTAGTCTCTTTCTTTCTCTCAATTGAAGAAGTAATTGGAAAATAAAACAGCAAGTACAAAAATGAGTAATAAACCCCAGTATAGACTGGTACGATTCAATTCAACATTTTGTTCATTCGGGTTTGATTGTGTCATAGTTCTATAGTTGGAATTTGTTTTATCGTTGGATGAACTGCATTGCTGATATTGATCCCAAGAAAAAAACAGTAGGTACAGCTAGTCCGTGAATAGCCAGCCATCGCACTGTAAAAATAGGATAGGTTCGATCTATGGTCATTGAGGGCCTCCTAAAAGGATCTACTAAATTCATCGAGTTGTTCTAAAGAATCAAAACGGTCGGTTATTAACGGAATTCCTTGTCGGCTTTCCGTGAAATACTCGTTTGGCCTAGGACTTCCAAACACGTCATAAGCTAAACCCGTACTGACAAATAACCAACCCGCAATGAATAGGGAAGGTATAGTAATGCTATGAATAACCCAGTATCGAATACTGGTAATAATATCAGCAAAAGAACGTTCTCCCGTGCTTCCAGACATGCTGAACTCCCAAAATTTTTGTACATTCAAAAAAGGAATTGATTCCGTAAAAGATGGGATCGACCAGTAAATAGAAAATTACTGATATTTCATCCTTGTGAGATTGTCAATTTTGTACCAAAGGTGTATTTTGAGTATACCGAATTAGTATAGCTATCCTTCCTATGGCACAGCAATCTGGTTTTGCCTGGTTCCGAAACATAATTACTTTTTTATTTTTTTTTTGTCTATAGGTAAGCTATATGTTATTCAAGGCATCAATAGAAAACCCCATTTTTGTAGGTTCTACTTACTTTTCATTGGCTTCGGAATAATAGAGTAATTCGGAATAGCAGCCAAAATCTTGGGAAAATCTAAGTTAATGATCAATAGGTTTGGATAAATAATTTAGGAAGGATATTCTCATACTGACACAATACAAGGACAAGTATATGTGAAATCTATCCTTTCATAATTCGTAATTCATCCTTGTATTGTTTGTTGGATTAGGTCTAACTTTCTTGACCAAACTGCGAGCGCGGAACTTTACGAGATGAAATAGGGAAAGACAGAAGATAGAATAGAACTTAAAAGGATAATTGAAGTGACTCGTCTTCGAATCTACTTTGGTTGGAGTTCGAAAAAGGAATAAAAATAAAGTAAATTCAAGGAAGAGCTTTCTTTTTTTTTTTTTTTTAACAGCCCCTTGGCAGGTCGTGGAATGCTTTTGTTCTCCTCTTATTCCATATGGAATACAATCAGTTAAAATAAGAAGGAATAGGGGAATATTCGATCGTTCACTCCAAAAAGAGGGTCCTATTGAAAAAGAAATTATCCAAAATAGAAAGAAGTTTTTTTTTTCAAATTCAATTGTTTATTTATCTCTTATTCAAAAATTTCCCTGAAAATTGAATTTCTTTTTTTCATTCAATGGGGTTAGATGATCTAGTTCTTAATATTATTACTTTACTCAATTGACAAATTCCACAACAAATCTCTTGATTCGGAATTAGGGACTCATGTATCATCTGATGAATCCACTTTCTTTTACACTTCTGTATCTTACTCTATCTTGTTTTTTAGTATTATCTAAAATAACTGATGAATTATGAATTTTCCATAACTTAGGTAAATGCTTTACCAACATATGTAGTGTAGTAAAAAAAAATAAATGGAATTTAACTCTTTCATGCTTACTTTAACTAGTTATTTTGGTTTTCTACTGGCTGCTTTAACTATAACCCCAGCTCTATTTATTGGCTTGAACAAGATACGCCTTATTTGAATTGACTGAATAATTATAATTCAGAAAAGAAAAATCTTTCTTTGGGATTCCTGGCATTCTACGACTCTTTTCCAGACTAATTAGGAATTCTTTTCTTGGTCATTGAGATTCGTGGATAATTTAGAGTACTATTTAGGGATAGATCGTACCTCTTTTTTTATCCCCTCGAACAAATCGAAATGATTGAAGTTTTTCTATTTGGAATCGTCTTAGGCCTAATTCCTATTACTTTAGCGGGATTATTCGTGACTGCGTATTTGCAATACAGGCGTGGGGATCAGTTGGATCTTTGATTGAGTCATTTTTTTTTTTTGATTGACCTCCTCCAGACCAGAGAGGAGGTCAAATTGAAATTGGAGTTACAATTCAATTTTGTTAAGTTATTTTACTCTGCTTCGACATAAAATAGATGGAATCACGCTCTGTAGGATTTGAACCTACGACATCGGGTTTTGGAGACCCGCGTTCTACCGAACTGAACTAAGAGCGCTTTCATTCATTCAAAAAGAAAATCTTTTTCTATTCCTAATGTATCTCACGTACGTATAGTCTCCACAAATTCAAGTTATACCCACTTTACTTTAATTGATCTCGTCGCTACTGCCTATAAAGAAGAAAGAAGTAATAGGTAGGGATGACAGGATTTGAACCTGTGACATTTTGTACCCAAAACAAACGCGCTACCAAGCTGCGCTACATCCCTTTTCCAAATTAAATTGTTGTACAATGCCATTGTACACAATTCCTGTCTTCTTTTCCACATCATAATTTTCTTCTTCTTTCTTTCTCTATCTATATATAGAACCCTCGTGTCATTTCTTCTTTTTGGTCTCATATAATTAAGGAATTATATACATATAAAATCCAATATAATTTCGCCTATAAAAGAAGGATTACTTTTCCTTGGTAATATATAGGAAGAAGGGGTCATCTTTTTCTTTTTTAGGGATAGGAAAATTTCGTCGATATGGTTCATTTTATATATAGCATAACAATCTTGGGCAAGAGTTTATGATCATATATGTATTCCAACAAGGAAGGAGGATTTTCAATGCGGGATATAAAAACATATCTCTCTGTAGCACCCGTGCTAAGTACTCTATGGTTTGGTGCTTTAGCAGGTTTATTGATAGAAATTAATCGTTTATTCCCAGATGCTTTGTCATTCCCTTTTTTTTAATTCTAGTTATTGCTATGGGAGGGATAGATTTCTTCGTGATATGACAAAATTTGATCCTTTTCAATCTTTTTTTAGTATCGGAAGGAAAAAGAAAGAAAAGATGGATTGGGTTGAACCTCAGAGTCATTAAAAATTTGGTAAACCCCATTTTTGAAAATAGAAATTCAATTTAAAGGGGTACCCAAGCTAAATAAGGCCTCAGAAATCAGAGCATAGAAAAGGCGGGGCTGGCTAATTAAATGAAAGGATTTCGAACCAAAATCTTTGCTAATTCGACAAGGATTGTATTCTTTAATTATTTCTCTATTTTTTATTACTTAATTAAAGAATAAAAAAAAATTATTCTAATGAATTTTATTCTTCTTCTTCGGATTCAAAATAGAAGAATAAAAGAATAAGTAGAAGAATTAAGTTAAGTCAATCCAAAAAGAAAAGGAGGTTCATGGCCAAGGGAAAAGATGTTAGAATCAGAGTTATTTTGGAATGCATCAGTTGTGTTCGAAAAGGTGCCAATGAGGAATCGACGGGGATTTCTAGATATAGTACTCAAAAGAATCGCCACAATACACCCGGACAATTAGAATTCAAAAAATTTTGTCGTTATTGTCGCAAGCATACGACTCATCACGAAATAAAGAAATAGGAACATCGTGTGTTTGATCTTTCCAAACAACAGAAAGAGTAAGAACTTCATATTTAATATATAAAGAAAACATAGTATAGAATACAAAATACAAATCAACTCATCTGATTTCCGGTAGATATTATTTCATATGTATAGAGGGTATTCATATACTATAATATGAATCAAATAAGATATGGATCAAAGAAAAACTACTTCTTCTGGATCCTAAATTAATAAAATAAAGAAGTGAATTTTCAAATTTTCAAATTTTAAATAAGGAATAAATCATGTATACATCTAAACAACCTTTTCTTAAATCTAAGCAACCCTTTAGTAAATCCAAGCAAACTTTTAATAAATCCAAGCAACCCTTTCGTAAATCCAAGCAAACTTTTCGTAAATTCAAGCAACCTTTTCGTAAATCTAAACAACCTTTTCGTAGGCGTCCCCGGATTGGCCCGGGAGATCGAATTGATTATAGAAACATGAGTTTAATTAATAGATTTATTAGTGAACAAGGAAAAATATTATCGAGACGAATAAATAGATTAACCTTGAAACAACAACGATTAATTACTCTTGCTATAAAACAGGCTCGTATTTTATCTTTCTTACCGTTTCGTAACTATGAGAACGAAAAGCAATTTCAAGCCCAGTCAATTTCAATAATTACAGGTTCTAGACCCAGAAAAAATAGACATATTCCTCAATTAACGCAAAAGTACAATTCCAATCGAAACTTAAGAAACAACAACCAAAATTTAAGAAACAACAACCGGAACTTAAGTTCCGATTGTTGATGTTTTATTCGAATTCGAAAGGGCCAGACCTATATATATTATAAAGAAAGTAATCCAGCTCGTTGATTCCTACCACTTAATCTTAATTTATTGTATCTTCCCGGAGTTCCCTCTCCGGGAATTCATCTTTTATTATTCCAGTATATTACTTTATTTATACCTTTAATTGATGATCTTTATTTTATTGGAAATCGTGTAAAGATTATTTGGATTTGATACAGCTACTTGTGCAAGCATTTTACGATTAAGAATCAATTTCTTCTTGTACAGGTTGTGTATTAATTTACTATAACTATCGAATACTTTATATACCCGCGTTGCTGCGTTTATCCGAGTGATCCACAAACGACGAAAATCCCTCTTTTGCCTACCTCTATCTCGATGAGAGGAAACAAAAGCTCTTTTTACCTGTTGGGTAATCATTCGATTAAGTCTTAAATGAGCCCCTCTAAAGTTTGAGGCAAATGAACGCATTTTTGTTCGTCGTCTCCGGGCTATATATCCTCGCGGAACTCTGGTCATTGAATCAAATTAACCTTAATGAATAACTAATGATTTCTCTTCTTTTAGCCACCCTTTTTCTCATTAATAACAAAACTAATTATTCCGATATATAAAATATTAATTCCAATGGCTTTTGCTATAGTAACCTTCCCAACCACGATTTTTTATTCCACTCCGTTCAGTTATTTCTATACGAAATAACAAATTCATTCTAATAATACTAAAAAAAATAGTGGGTTCCATCGTTTCTATGGTTCCCTTTTAAACGGTGAGGCCCTCTCTATACACCGGAGCCCTTTCTTTCATCAAAAGGTATTGCGAACTTGTATAGTCCACATTCTTTGGCTCTACCTATCCATTATAGAGTAAATAGCTCTTTTCACAATAAGAGTTATCCATACAGTGACGGTATTTAATTATGAAAGTTGGCTAAGTAGCTGACCCTGTTAGTCCGTTCTTTTAAGATAAAGGAGCATAAGCCTTTTTCTTTTTATTACTATTTCCTCCGCTTAATGGATAACCATTTGCTACCAATGGGAGAATTGCTTCTTATTTCCAATTTAGATAATTGGATTTGCACCAAAGGAAACCATAAATTCCATATACCATAGAAATCTAGGATAGAGAGAAGCTATATCCTATTCATTGGTACTAATCATGGATACTTCAATTTTTTTTATATTTGTTTGAAGTCATGATCTGAACGAGTCGCACATACACCCTAGCACATGTTCCTCGACGCTGAGGGCATCCTTTAAGCGCGGCCGTTTTTCGAGCATTTCGTATTGGCTGTCTTGCGTTTCTAATAAGTTGTTTAACCGTCGGCATGTTGTATGTATATAGAAAAAAATGGATTGGTTTAGATCCATCTTAACCTGATGATTGCTCATCATGAAGTCTTTCTATTTTCTATTAAATCGAGGAAAACACGAATTTAGCTGTGAAATAACTTTACAAGAAATCCGGACACTACCAATCCTTAAACATTTCTGGAAACCACACTGGATCAGTATCGCAGTGCTTGTCAATCATTTCATCCCCTACAATATCGACAAGTCCATAAGCTTTGGCTTCGTCTGCTGACATAAAAACATCCCTTTCCATGTCTTCGGATACAACCCAAAAAGGCTTGCCTGTTCTTACTGCATAAACCCTTGTGATCATTTCGCGAACTTTGTGTAACTCTTCTACTTCTAGTAAAAATTCTGGTGTCCTTGCCCGATAATAAGCACTAGCAGGTTGGTGAAGCATAATCCTCGCGTGAGGGAATGCTATACGCTTGGTGGGTTCTCCTCCAAGCAGAATGAAGGACGCCATGGAGGCGGCTATTCCGAGGCATATTGTATATATATCTGGTGTCACCGTTTGCATCGTATCAAAAATAGCCATTCCTGAGATTAGCCACCCGCCTGGGGAGTTTATAAACAAAAAAATATCACTAATTCCATCTTCTATACTCAGATATACCATGAGACCTGTAATATGATTCGTGATCTCGCAACGAATCTCTTGACCTAAAAAAAGTGTCCTTTCTCGATACATAACATTGTATAAGTCAACCCAAGTCGCTTCTTCATCTCCAGGAATCCGGTAAGGTACTTTTGGAACACCAATGGGCATATTAGATTAATATTATTAAATTTAAGTAAGAAAACCACACTTTAATATGGAAACGTAAGAATGGAACAGAAAGAAAGAATCCGCAGTTTATTGTCTTAATTTTTATTCTTATTCTATATGAATATTATAGATTCTATTAATACGTAGATTGAAAGGTTATACATATAAGGAATGTAAGACAGATTGAATAAAGAAAAGGGAATGGGTGATTTGAATGCTAAACAAAGAGGGGTAGCGATCTATTCTTCGTTTTTTCCAAATTGGCCAAGTTACCCATTGCATATTGGCACTTATCGAGTATAGAATAGATCTGCTTCTCTTTCTTCTTATGAACAGAATTGGCTTCTTATTTTTAATGGAATGAAATAAATATTCGCGCTTTCTGACACAGAATCCCCTAGAAGGGTTAGGTACATAGGATATGGATAGTCTTTTTCAATGCGATAAAATAAAGCGACATCGTGTCTATTTTTCTTTGCTAAAGGGGTATTTCCATGGGTTTGCCTTGGTATCGTGTTCATACTGTCGTATTGAATGATCCGGGTCGATTGCTTGCGGTGCATATAATGCACACAGCTCTAGTTTCTGGTTGGGCTGGCTCAATGGCTTTATACGAATTAGCAGTTTTTGATCCCTCTGATCCTGTTCTGGATCCAATGTGGAGACAAGGTATGTTCGTAATTCCCTTCATGACTCGTTTAGGAATAACGGATTCGTGGGGTGGTTGGAGTATTTCAGGAGGAACTGTAACAAATCCGGGTATTTGGAGTTATGAAGGTGTGGCAGGTACGCATATTGTGTTTTCTGGCTTGTGTTTCTTGGCAGCGATCTGGCATTGGGTATATTGGGACCTAGAAATATTCTCTGATGAGCGGACGGGAAAACCCTCTTTGGATTTGCCCAAGATCTTTGGAATTCATTTATTTCTTGCAGGGGTGGCTTGCTTTGGCTTTGGGGCATTTCATGTAACGGGTTTGTATGGTCCTGGGATATGGGTATCCGATCCTTATGGACTAACTGGAAAAGTACAAGCTGTAAATCCAGCGTGGGGTGCAGAAGGTTTTGATCCTTTTGTTCCGGGGGGAATAGCTTCTCATCATATTGCTGCGGGTACATTGGGTATATTAGCGGGCTTATTCCATCTTAGTGTCCGTCCGCCTCAACGTCTATATAAAGGATTACGTATGGGCAATATTGAAACTGTACTTTCCAGTAGTATCGCTGCTGTTTTTTTTGCAGCTTTCGTAGTTGCTGGAACTATGTGGTATGGGTCAGCAACGACCCCAATCGAATTATTTGGGCCTACTCGTTATCAGTGGGATCAGGGATACTTTCAGCAAGAAATATATCGAAGAGTTAGCAATGGTTTAGCCGAAAATCTTAGTTTATCAGAAGCTTGGTCTAAAATTCCCGAAAAATTAGCCTTTTATGATTATATTGGTAATAATCCGGCAAAAGGGGGATTATTCAGAGCAGGCTCAATGGACAATGGGGATGGAATAGCTGTTGGATGGTTAGGACATCCCGTCTTTAGAGATAAAGAAGGACGTGAGCTTTTTGTACGCCGTATGCCTACTTTTTTTGAAACATTTCCGGTTGTTTTGGTAGATGAGGAGGGAATTGTTAGAGCAGACGTTCCTTTTAGAAGAGCAGAATCCAAATATAGTGTTGAACAAGTAGGTGTAACGGTGGAGTTCTATGGTGGCGAACTTAATGGAGTAAGTTATTCTGATCCTGCTACTGTAAAAAAATATGCGAGGCGTTCTCAATTAGGGGAAATTTTTGAATTAGACCGGGCTACTTTGAAATCTGATGGTGTTTTTCGCAGCAGTCCAAGGGGTTGGTTCACTTTTGGTCATGCTACCTTTGCTTTGCTCTTCTTTTTCGGACACATTTGGCATGGCGCTAGAACATTGTTCCGAGATGTTTTTGCTGGTATTGATCCAGATTTGGATGCTCAAGTGGAATTTGGAACATTCCAAAAAGTGGGAGATCCAACTACAAGGAAACAGGCAGTTTGATACACATTGTTATAGTATCTTTCACCTCTCTTTTTTGATTTGACATGGGAAACATCTCCCATCCTTTCTTTGACTCTTTTTCTTTCTTTATATGGGAAATTATCCCAAATGACAAATGAATAGGTGTGGAAGTTATAATTGTAAATAAACCAGGATCGAATCTATGGAAGCATTGGTTTATACGTTCCTTTTAGTTTCGACTTTAGGGATAATTTTTTTCGCTATCTTCTTCCGAGAACCACCTAAGGTTCCACCAACTCCAACTAAAAGAATAAAATAATTTCATTTAAGTAAGAAGTCCCCCTATCTGGGAGACTTCTTACTTAAATTAGTCTCCGTGTTCTTCGAATGGATCTCTTAATTGTTGAGAGGGTTGCCCAAACGCGGTATATAAGGCATACCCAGTAAAGCTTACAAGTAAACCAGATATGGAGATGGCGACTAAAGTTGCTGTTTCCATTTTTATAGAATTTCAAGATTACAATGGATCTACGAAAAGATCGTGTATTTACAACTACAACGGAATAGTATACAAAGTCAACACCAATGATTAAATAGAATTTATGGCTACACAAACCGTTGAAGATAGTTCTAAACCTAGGCCAAAACGAACTGGTGCAGGTAGTTTACTGAAACCCTTGAATTCGGAATATGGGAAAGTCGCCCCGGGTTGGGGGACTACTCCTTTTATGGGGATCGCAATGGCTTTATTCGCTATATTCCTATCTATCATTTTAGAAATTTATAATTCTTCCGTTTTACTGGACGGAATTTTAACCAATTAGGTTTCTACTAACTAAAACTAGGAAGTCAGAGTTTTTCCATCCAAAAAAGCCTTTCTAGTTTAAGATCTACATTTCTAGATATTATGGTAGTTCGACCGCGGAATTTTTTTGTTTCGGTATCTCTGGAATATGAGTGTGTGACTTGTTAGAATTGATCCTATTGATAATACATAGAAAGGGCCTGTTATCTCTATCAAGATGATTCTAATTCGTCAGATATTATTTATTCTAGTATCTGGAACACGAAATAGATAGAGTGGATCAAAAAAAAATGGAACTATGATTCATACTCACTATTAAGACCTCGCAACCAGACTGAAAAATTCAAGTAGTTCTTAAATAAAAATAAAAAAGAAATTTTCTTCCTTCCAATTTTGTTTGCCCAAAAGACAACTTTTTTTCTCTCGATTTTGTCGAGTCATTACACTGATTCAATAAATGATTATCAAGCGGTTCTTATTCGAAGAACCCTTGCCTTTTGTTTAGCTTGAGACTAAATCATCGTGGCTCTAGTATGAATCTAAGGTTTTAATTGAACTGATTCATAGGATCTCAACAAGATAATTTCTATATTACGCATAAAAAAACAAATCCTTTATAGGGAAGAGAAAAGTCAAGAAGCCTCTAATGACCAACATAAGGGAAAGGAAGAAAGAAAGACGCGCCAACTTGAGATTTTTTGGCATTATCATCACAAAGAAGATATTCCGGATTTTTCTTATTTGATATCTTCAAGGCAAATCGACCCAATTCAGTGGCTGATGAAGTTTTGAACCTTTTTTCTAATATTCGTTGAAAATTTTTGTGTTTCTGCTTGAGCCGTACGAGATGAAATTTTCATATACGGCTCTTAGAGGGGGACTCGGGTTAGTTACCTATCTCAATAAAGTATATGATTGGTTTGAGGAACGTCTTGAGATTCAGGCAATTGCAGATGATATAACTAGTAAATATGTTCCTCCCCATGTCAACATATTTTATTGTTTAGGGGGAATTACACTTACTTGTTTTCTAGTACAAGTCGCTACCGGTTTTGCTATGACTTTTTACTACCGACCAACCGTTACAGAGGCTTTTTCCTCGGTTCAATACATAATGACCGAGGCCAACTTTGGTTGGTTAATCCGATCAGTTCATCGATGGTCAGCAAGTATGATGGTTTTAATGATGATCCTGCATGTATTTCGTGTGTATCTCACAGGGGGATTTAAAAAACCCCGCGAATTAACTTGGGTCACAGGTGTGGTTTTGGCTGTTTTGACTGCATCATTTGGTGTAACTGGTTATTCTTTGCCTTGGGATCAAATTGGCTATTGGGCAGTCAAAATTGTGACAGGTGTACCTGACGCCATTCCGGTAATAGGATCGCCTTTAGTGGAGTTATTACGCGGAAGTGCTAGTGTGGGCCAATCCACTTTGACTCGTTTTTATAGTTTACATACCTTTGTACTGCCTCTGCTTACTGCCGTATTTATGTTAATGCACTTTCCAATGATACGTAAGCAAGGTATTTCGGGTCCTTTATAGGGAAGGCATATCATAGAGAATTATAATTATCATATATCATATCGGGTAGGTTTTGGTATTTCATTGCTACAAGCATGGGTTATTGTAAAATAACACATGTCATTTGGATACTTCTCTTCAACTCCAAAGTATTTTTATACAATACAAATAGTTGAAGTTAATTTTACGAAAGAAAAAAGGCGGATTATGGGAGTGTGTGACTTGAATTATTGATTTGGCCATGCAGATAAAGAATTGGATCTGCCACATTAGAATTCACAACCAAAGGTGTCTCCGCATCCAATCAACATGTAAGTCCCCTACCTAGGAAGGATAGGCTGGTTCACTTGAGGAGAATATCTTCTATGATCATACCGCAACCATGTCATCCATGAACAGGCTCCGTAAGATCCCATAGAGTAGAAATGGAATAAGTCATGTGACATGATCCAGTTCTCTATTTATTACACTTACCTTTTTATTATAGTATGGAAATGCATTCATTTTCTTTGCATCGATTGTGATCCGCAATACTATCGGAGTAAAAGAAGGGATCTAAGGAAGAATGTAGGCTAAACTTTTTGATTTTTTATTAGTAACAAGTAAATATTTTGTTTGGAGGTAAGAAACTTGCGATATTGAGGGGATAAATACCAACTAATCAAGAGACATGAGACAATCCACAAAGCAATTGATCATGATCAAATTTGTAAGCCCACTTGGATATTGAGCATTTACCCATAAGAATAGGATTATTTTCAATGAGTAGTTGTAGGTGCAACTTCGGAAAAGAGAATCTGATAAAGCTTTTCTTGCCTAGAGTCATTGAGTCATTATAAACCTTAATTCTATTAAGGATCTTCCGCGGTCTTATTTCTTTCACTCTTGCTCGAGCCGGATGATGATAAATTCTCATGTCCGGTTCCTTTGGGGGATGGATCCTAAAGAGTTCACCTATCCCAATAACAAAGAAACCAGACTTAAATGATCCTGTATTAAGAGCTAAATTAGCTAAAGGGATGGGACATAATTATTACGGGGAACCCGCATGGCCCAACGATCTTTTATATATTTTTCCAGTAGTAATTCTAGGTACTATTGCATGTAATGTAGGTTTAGCGGTTCTCGAGCCATCAATGATTGGTGAACCGGCAGATCCGTTTGCAACTCCTCTGGAAATATTACCCGAGTGGTACTTCTTTCCCGTGTTTCAAATACTCCGTACGGTACCCAATAAGTTATTGGGCGTTCTTTTAATGGTTTCTGTGCCAACAGGCTTATTGACAGTACCTTTTCTAGAGAATGTCAATAAATTCCAAAATCCATTTCGCCGCCCAGTAGCTACGACCGTTTTTTTAATCGGTACTGTAGTAGCTCTTTGGTTAGGTATTGGAGCAACATTACCCATTGATAAATCATTAACTTTAGGTCTTTTTTAGATATTTTTTGATTCATTCAACCGTGAAGTACCATAGGTATCTAGGAAATAGTTACTTCCAAGTGAATCTTCCCTAGATACCTAAAATCCATTTTATTATGATCCATTTCGCGAAAATATAGATTGTACCAAAGATGCTAAATTGTTTTCTTTTTATTCTAACTCGAAAAAGAAGAAGAAAAAAAATTGCAATGGATTTAAAACGAGAGTTTATTCTTAAGTAAATCAATTGGGAGATGCTTCTCTAGAGTGTCCCATATATGTTTTCTATCTTCCATACGAAAACTGTCAATTCTCAGAAGATCTTCTTCAGTCTTACTCAAAAGGTCCAATAGTGTATGTATATTGGCCCTTTTTAGACAATTATACGTTCTAGAAGTCAATTCTAATTGATCAATAAAAATACAATTCAATGGAATTCCTTTTTTGTTTTTCTTTAGATTAGTTAATCTTTTTTGAAAAGTAAAAAGGGGTGGAGTAAACCTGTTTTTATTTTCTTCGAAACTAGCGCCCTCTTCCTCCGCGTGTAGAAAAGGAAGAAATAAATCAATCAAATTACGAGAAGCCTCATAAAGTGCTTCCTTAGGGGTTAAACTTCCATTAGTCCATATTTCTAGAAAAAGTATCTCGTGTTTTTCATTTCCATTCCCACAAGAAAAAATACTATAATTCACATTTCGAACAGGCATGGATACAGCATCTATAGGATAACTTCCATCTTGATAGTTCTTTCTGAGTTCTGTCTGATATCCACGATCTCTCTTGATCTGTAAATCAATACAGAAATCAATGGGCTCTGTCAAGTTAGCTATAGGTTGTGCCGTATCAACGATTTCTACGGAAGGCGGTAAGATGATATCTTGAGCAGTTATGTATCTAGGACCTTTGACGCAAATGGATGCGTCTCTAACTCCATAGAGATTACTTCTCAATACAATTTCTTTCAAATTTAGTAAAATTTCTTGTACGGATTCTTCAATACCTGCTATTGTAGAATACTCGTGCGGCACGCTCCCAAATTTTGCACGTGTGATACATGTTCCTTCTATTTCTCCAAGTAAAGCTCTTCGCAAGGCAATACCGACGGTGTCCGCTTGACCTTTTCTAAGCGGGGACAGAATGAAACGACCATAATAAAGGCGCTTACTATCTACTCTTGATTCAACACACTTCCACTGTAGTGTTTGAGTGGATCCTGCTACCTCCTCTCGAACCATAATAGACTAGTATTATTATTTTATCATTGAATCGTTTATTTCTCTTGAAATGAAAGTTGAAAGCGGGTTAATTCTTTTACAGACGTCTTTTTTTAGGCGGTCGACATCCATTATGCGGCATAGGTGTTACATCGCGTATACAACTTAATCGCACACCACTTTTAGCAATGGCTCGTAATGCGGCATCTCTTCCACTACCAGCGCCCTTTACCATAACTTCTGCTCGTTGCAAACCTACTGTACGAATAGCATCTACTGCTGTTCTTTGACCAGCATAGGGTGATGCTTTTCTTGAGCTTTTGAATCCACAAGTACCGGCCGAGGACCAAAAAACCACCCGACCTTGTGGGTCTGTAACAGTTATAATGGTATTGTTGAAACTAGCTTGAACATGAATAACCCCTTTTGTTATTCTACGTGCACTCTTCCGTAAACTAAAACGTGCATTCCTACGTAAACCAATACGCACTTTCTTACGTGAACCAATTTTTGGTATAGCTTTTGCCATATTTTATTATCTCATAAATATGAGTTAGAAATAAAAAAAAGAAAAAAAGATACAAAGATATCCGTTTCAGGGTAAAATAAACCCTTTACTTTAATTATTTTAAATGAAATTATTTTATTTGGAATTGGAACATTTCCGCGGGTACTTTTTTTTACTTTTTAGAAAGTAAAGTTCTTTTTCGAAAGATTACCCCTGTCTTTGTTTATGCTTCGGATTAGAGCAAATGACTCTAATTCGTCCACGCCTACGAATCAGTCGACATTTTGTACAAATTTTACGAACGGAAGCTCTTATTTTCATATTTCCGTATCCTTTTTTAAACTATGAATCTAATCTTTTGGAAAAAATAAGTCTCTTCGCTTGAATTTTAGAACTTAGAATTTATTACCCTAGAAAAAAAAAGAAAAACCTAATCCTTTGAATCTTTGGTATCCTTCAAATCTTCGCTATCCTTCAAATCTTCGCTATCCTTCGAGTCTTCGATACGCTTCGAATCCTTATGGGGAAGTCTATAAATTATACGTCCCTTGCTTGAATCATAACGACTTACTTCAATTTTGACCCTATCCCCCATCAGTATTCGTATAGAACTAGACCGTATCTTTCCTGAAATATAGCCTAGGATGATGGTGTCATTCTCTAGCCGAACGCGGAACATTCCATTGGGTAGGGCTTCCGTAACTAAACCTTCGAAAGTTACTTTTGCTTCTCTCGGGTTTTTTTTTTCTCTCCTATTTTTTTTTTCTGTCATATTTTTTTTCTCCTATTTTTCTATTTTTATTTTAAAAATAGGAAGGGCGAGATAGAATTCGAGCACTATAGGCGGGGCGATTACCATATATAACATAAGACTTCTCCCCCAATTCTGTTTAGTCGAGCTTCTCGATCTGTCATTATTCCTCGAGAAGTAGAAAGAATAGCAATTCCCATTCCACCCAAAACTTTAGGAATTCCTTGATAGTTGGTATAAATTCGTAAGCCGGGTCGGCTGATACGCTTTAAAAAGGTTCTTGTTCTATATATTCCTTTTATAGTCTTTCTCTTTTGATGTCGCAAAGTTGAAACCAAGAAATATCTGTTACGTTCCTGATGTTTCCGAACACTTTCAATAAAACCCTCTCGTAGAAGTATTTTAACAATGTTTTCGGTAATATTTGTAGATACTACTCGAACTGTTCCTTTTTTATTCATGTCCGCATTTCTTATAGAGGTTAGTAAATCAGCAATAGTGTCCTTGCCCATAAGACTCTAATTCTAGGTTCCTCCTAATTTTTCTATAATCAACATGTTTTCTTTTTTTTTTTTTCATTTTGGATTTTAAAACATATACGTAAAACACAATCTACTAAATTAATTCTTTGGTCTCAATTTCGCCTACTAGTATTTATAATACTTCAGGAGCTAATGAAACTATTTTGGTAAAATTCAATTCTCTCAATTCCTCGGCAATCGCGCCAAAAACTCGAGTTCCTTTTGGATTGCCTTTTTGATCAATTATAACCGCAGCATTGTCATCATAGCGGATTATTATACCGTCTTCGCATTTGAACTCTTTACATGTACGTACAATTACAGCTCGAATTACTTCGGATCTTTCTAGAGGCATTTGGGGCAATGCGTCTTTGATTACAGCAACAATAACATCACCAATACGAGCATATCGCTGATTACCAGCAGCTCCTATGACTCGAATACACATCAATTTTCGAGCTCCACTATTATCTGCTACATTTAAAAGGGTCTGAGGTTGAATCATATTATTTTGATTTCAATTTGTTATTTCAATGCAAAAGGATGAAAGAAATATTGTCTTTCCAGAAAGAAAAACCGAGCATTTTTTTTTATCTTCCATACCCCTTTTAGGGTTCTATATCTCTAATCGAATAAATTGACTTCGTATGGGCATTTTACTGGCAGCTATGGAGATAGCTGCTCTAGCTACAGTTTCAGATACTCCCCCCATTTCATAAAGTATACGACCAGGTTTAACAACGGATACCCAATATTCGGGGGACCCCTTTCCCGAGCCCATACGTGTTTCCGTGGGTCTTAGTGTAACCGGTTTGTCGGGAAATATACGTACCCATATTTTTCCACCACGACGTGCATATCGTGTTATTGCTCTTCGTCCTGCTTCTATCTGTCTCGCCGTGATCCAAGCGGGTTCAAGTGCTTGAAGAGCATATCTACCAAAACAAATACGATTGCCTCGGCAGGATTTTCCTTTCATTCTTCCTCTATGTTGTTTGCGAAATCTGGTTCTTTTGGGGTTATAGTCGATGGTTCTCTTTCTTAGTTCCATCTCTACTGCAAAACTGGACATGAGAGTTTCTTCTCATCCAGCTCCTCGCGAATGGAATCAGAAAGCATGTAAATTTCTCTAATTCATAATATTCCAAAATATTACGGTACGGATAGATACACATTAATAGATAATAGAAAAAGTTCGGTTTTTTTTATATTGAATTTGTTAAAACAGAAAAATATAATATATAGTCAAAAAAGAAGATCTAGAATATATCCAGATGTGTGTGTATATTTATCTAAATTCTATATTTATAGATAATGTAATCCTTCTTAAAAAAATCCTTATTTTTACTCTTATTGAATCGCGGTAAAGTATTCTAATTCAATAAGAATTTCGCGGGCGAATATTTACTCTTTCCTGTCTTATTTGTTAATTTATAAACTTACCAAATAAGACAATTTTTTTGGTTTGTTCCGCCATCCCACCCAATGAAGTGTTAGGATTCTTTTCAATAAAATCCTATGGAATCATAGGTTCTGTCGTTCCCACTGCTTCTCCTTGAATGGTTAGGTCTGAATCCCGCAACGGAGCTTCCAAAAAATTTCTTTCCGAGTTAATTTTCTCAGTTTTATTAACCCGGGCGGCTCTTTATTATTGCTTTAAATTTGTAGTTCTTGTTTCAAGTTACAATTTTTAATTCTCTATTATTTTTATTATATTGATGCTTTATCACATTGCCTTTTATGATGTAATTCATAGACCATACATAGTGGAATCCTATATCTTATTTATTTCCTCTTCCTTCTTTCTATCATCCCTCCCTTTATCCACATCCCTTTAGTTTTGCTTCACAACCTAGAATCCCTTTTCTTTTTTAGAGAAAAAATTGCAGTTGCTACAACTATATGACACATCTACTCATTTATGTTATGATAGAGGTATTTATTCATATAGTGACTGTTTCTTAGTTAGGATCTCGACAATACGAAGCAATAGGTTGGTTATTAGTTAATTTTCTATAATTACTAAGTTTTTTTCTTAAAAAAAAGAAAAAAATAACGAGTCACACACTAAGCATAGCAATTATATTAAATGATTTATCAATTTTCATTAAATCTTATAGAAAGAGGTATAATTTCTTCTTTTGCAGGGATTTCAGGAAAAAAGTCTCTTGTCATTTTTTATTCTATCAATGGACAGAATCCGAAGACAAGATTACTTATTCTTCGTCTACGAATATCCAAATTTTTACACCTAATACTCCATAGATAGTCCGAATTGGATAGCAGCAATAATCAATTTTAGCGCGAATTGTTTGGAGGGGAAGTCTACCCTTTTTAATAGATTCGGCGCGTGCAATTTCTTTTCCTCCGAGACGACCCGCAATTTTTACTTTTACTCCCCTTATATCTGCTTTTTTAGTTAATTCAATGGCTTTTTTCATTGCCTTTCGGAATGAAACTCTATTTTTTAATTGGAAAGCTATATATTCTGCAAGAATGTTAGGCTGTCTATAAGGTTCTTTAACTTTTTCGATAGAAATATTAAATCTCTGGTTTACAGAGTTAATTTCCTTTTGTAGATCTTTCTCTAATTCTTCGATTGCTCCTTTTTTCTTTAATAAATTTGGGAATCCAATATGGATTATGACGTGGATCGTATCGATTTCTTTTTGGATTTCTATATGTGTAATTACTTCGGAACTTGAACCTGAGTCCATTTTTCTATTATGTGTAATTACTTCGGAACTTGAGTCTGATTCTATTTTTCTATTCGAGCCCTTTTTCCTATTCTTTTGTATATAGTTCTTGATACAATCCCTTATTTTTTTATCTTCCTGTAGACCTTCAGAATAATTTTTTGGTTGTGCGAACCAAAAGGAATGGTGTTTTTGGGTTGTACCAAGTCTGAAACCGAGTGGATTTATTTTTTGTCCCATATTTTTCTATTCTATATTTTTTTTACTGGGAATCGAAATCTTAGATGGATCTAAAGGTTATTTAGATTTCTTTACTATATTTAGTACAATTGTTATATGACACATGCTTTTTTTTATGGGGAAACTACGTCCTCGAGCTCGAGGTCTGAATTTCTTCATAATAGTACTCCTACTGACTTCGGCTTTAGTAATAAATAAATTCGCTTTGTCGAAATCCCTATAATGAGTAGCATTTGCGGCTGCCGAATAAACCAACTTTAAGATGGGATAAGATGCTCGATAGGGCATGAGGTTCAGTATCATAACAGTTTCCTCGTAGTAACGCCAGCGAATCTCGTCAAGAACTCTTTGTGCTTTGAAAACAGACATAGGGATACGTTTTTGTGCTTTGAAAACTCTCTCGAACTTAAGTAGACGATCGGTTGGAACTTTCCTTGCGAGTTTCCTTAGCCCACTTTTCTTCTTCTTTATCCTAGGGATATACTTTACTAGTTTGAAACTTGTCATAAATAAGGTTATTCCCCGCCTACCTTTACTTTATTTTGAATCTTTTTTTCTTCTTAATCTTTCTATTCAGAATTCAGTTAACGACGAGATTTAGTATCCTTTCTTGCATTTTCATAACTCGTGAAATGCCGAGTAGGCACGAATTCCCCCAATTTGCGACCTACCATAGGATTTGTTATGTAAATAGGTATATGTTCCTTTCCATTATGAATCGCGATTGTATGGCCAACCATTGTGGGTAGAATGCTAGATGCCCGGGACCACGTTACTATTGTTTCTTTCTCCTCCTTCATATTGACCTTTTCTATCTTTGCCAATAAATGATGAGCTACAAAAGGATTCGTTTTTTTTCGTGTCACAGCTGATTACTCCTTTTTTCCTTTTTAAAGAGTGGCATTCTATGTCCAATATCTCGATCGAAGTACGGAGGTCAGAATAAATAGAATAATGATCAATGGAAAAAAGAAAAAAATCCTTTAGCTGGATAAGGGGCGGATGTAGCCAAGTGGATCAAGGCAGTGGATTGTGAATCCACCATGCGCGGGTTCAATTCCCGTCGTTCGCCCATCGCATTATTGCAAATTCCAAAAATGCAATTTTCCATATTCCTAGTTACGTATTTACTTACGGCGACGAAGAATAAAACTATCGCTATATTTTTTCCTTTTCCTAGTTCTTCTTCCAAGCGCAGGATAACCCCAAGGGGTTGTGGGTTTTTTTCTACCAATGGGAGCTTTCCCTTCACCGCCCCCATGGGGGTGGTCCACAGGGTTCATAACTACCCCTCTTACTACGGGGCGTTTACCTAGCCAACACTTAGATCCGGCTCTACCCAAACTTTTTTGGTTCACCCCAACATTACCCACTTGTCCGACTGTTGCTAAGCAGTTTTGGGATACTAAACGGACCTCCCCAGATGGTAATCTTAAAGTGGCCGATTTACCCTCTTTTGCAATGAGTTTCGCTACAGCACCTGCTGCTCTAGCTAATTGCCCACCCCTTCCACGTGTGATTTCTATGTTATGCATGGCCGTGCCTAAGGGCATATCGGTTGAAGTAGATTCTTCTTTTCTCTCAAAAAACCCCTTCCCAAACTGTACAAGCTTCTTCCAAAGCATACGGCTTTCTAGATGTATATGACGATCTCTAGACAGATGGATCTTATATGAATCATATGATGAAGTACCACATGAGTGGATATATAGGAAAGGAATCCAAATCTGCCGAATCGCTCATGTTATGATCTTCTACATCCTAGGTCTCTGCGTTCCGTCATCTGGCTTATGTTCTTCATGTAGCATTCAGATCGAATGACTCTATGAAATTACGTCGATACTTCCACATATTATGGGTAACGTAGGAGACATCCCTATTTTCCCCCGGGGGTCTTAATTACCACTGCTTAGCTTTCAATTTGCCTCTGACCATCAAATTAAATGTGAATAACCCGTCCTCCTCTCTTTGAAACAAGGGGCGCTTCCGGTTCTGTGCGTGCTTCAAACAATTTTGTCTTCTCCATATTACCATATCTCTAGAGCCAATAATTTTCTATGAGGAACTACTGAACTCAATCACTTGCTGCCGTTACTCAACAGTTTTCTGTTGAGGTCTATCCCGTAGAGGTAGTCAAATTGGATCAGTGATCGATTTCTAGGTTTCGTCGTAAACCTAATTGGTTACTTCCAATTACGTAAATCAATAGTTCAAACCGCACTCAAAGGTAGGGCATTTCCCATTGATATAGGAACTTTTGTACCAGAAACAATAGTATCTCCAATTATAGCCCCTCTGGGATGTAAAATATATCTCTTCTCACCATCCCCATAGTGTATGAGACAAATGTATGCATTTCGATTAGGGTCGTATTCTATGGTTACGATTCTACCAGATATGTCTTTTTGATTCCGTCGAAAATCTATTTTACGGTATAGGCGCTTATGACCTCCCCCTCTATGCCTTGCGGTAATGATTCCTCTGGAATTACGACCTTTACCACAACGGTGCCGTCCATGGATCAAATTATTTCGTGGATTGGATTTCACTTGCCTGTCTACGGTTCCCTTGCGTGTGCTCGGGATAGGTGTTTTGTATAAATGTTTCGCCGTATTATTAAGTATTCTCCTTTAGTTTTTTTCTCTATCTAGAAGTGGAATAGAATAACCCGGTTGAAGGGTAATGATCATACGTCTGTAATGCATTGTATGGCCCAGAATAGGTCCTATTCTTCTACCTTTTCCAGGTAGTCGATGGCTATTCACAGCTACCACCTTAACACCAAAGAAGAGTTCGACCCAATGCTTTATTTCTGTCTTAGTGAATCCCGATTCGACATTAAAAGTATATTGATTCTTTCCCAATAAACGAAGACTTTTTTCTGTAAATACTGCGTATTTGATTCCATCCATAAATCGACTTTCCCTCCTATGCTCTGAGTTCCAGTATCGATAAGAATTCGAGTTCTTATTGTTCTTATGTTATGGTATGAATATACCATACCAATTCGTTATGTATGGATGATGGATGAGATTCCATGGATAGAGAGCCAGTTCCAATAGACTTATGGAATGTTCCCGTTCGTGTGCATCCAGCAGGAATTGAACCCGCAAATTTACCAATTATGAGTTGGGCGCTTTAACCATTCAGCCATGGATGCTTAACAGGGATCATCGTACATCGTAAATAACCAATTTTCATATAGAAAGACATATCATAGAAAAATGAAATCGAAAATATTCCGAGATGGCAAATATTCGGAGATGACTATGAAAACACCTCTCTGGATCCTCGAATTGAAAGAGAGATTGAGAGGGATCAAGAATCCTAATTCTCGCTATTTGGAATGGATCCAATTCTATTGAGTCTGACTCATAGTGATCATTTCTCTTTAGCAAAGAATGACCTTGGTTATCAAAGGATTGAACAACCGGGATCCATTTACTTATGATACCTAGTTGGCATTGATAACAAGGATCTAATGAATTATGAGTTTAATAGATCCTCTTTAGCAGAAAGACGTATATTCCTTGCTCATTATCAGACAATCACTTATTCCCAAACCTCGTGTGGGACTAATCGTTTTCATTTACCATCTCATGGAAAACCCTTTTCGTTCCGCTTAGCCCTATCGGGTATTTTAGTGATAGGTTCTGTAGGAACTGGACGATCCTATTTGGTCAAATACCTAACGAAAAATTACGATTTTCCTTTCATTAAGGTACGAGGGCTTCTTATTCCACAAGAACGAAAGCACCTTTTCATTCTTTCATATACTAGGGGTTTTTACTTGGAAAAGACAATGTTCCATACTAAAGGATTCGGGTCCATAACCACGAGTTCCAGTGCACTAGATCTTGTAGCACTTAGCAACGAAGCCCTATCCATTAGTATTCCACATAAGAAATCCATTCTAGAAAAAAATACAATTAGATTAGCTCTTCATAGACAAACTTGGGGTTTGCGAGCCAAGGTAAGATCGGCTCGGGATCATGGGACCCTTTTCTATCAGATAGGAGGGGCTCTTGTACAAAATAGACTTACTAAGTAATAACCCCATAGAATCTATCTATATAAAGATAAAGAGGCAATCGTGTCAGGAAGCGGGTTTTTCTTTGGCCAAAAGGTACTTCGAACTTGGAACGAGCATGAAGAGATTAACGAGACTTCTTTCTCTTTTGAGTTTTTCTGGCGGACCTGCCGCGCAAGATCTTTGGTCTTCCCCTGGAACCGATGAAAAAAAGTGGATCGCTTCTTATGTACTCGCTCAGAATGATTCTTCTCTATCTATAGTTCATGGCCTATTAGAAGTAGAAGGTGCTCTGGTGCAATCCTTACCGACAGAAAAAGATTGCAGTCAGGTTGATAATAGTCGAGTGACATTACTTCGTCGGTCCGAACTAAGGAATCTGTTAGAAATGTTTTGAAATGGATATTGTTCTCTCTTTGATCAGGGATTGCTATATGAAAAGAAGTGGAGTTTGAAAAAGGGAACGGAATGCTCAAACCGGAACTGCTAGAGGAACGAATTTTCAATAGCATAACTTGGGCTCCTAGAATATGGCGCCCTTGGGACAATCTATTTGATTGCAGGGTTTTGTTCCGAAGCAAAGATATCCGCGGAGGCCGGTTCGTTCGTCCTATTCTGATATTCAGGACCAAGAGGTACTGGATTCTCTTTCGGATAGGCCCTGAAAGGAGAAGAAAGGCTGAAATGCCAACGGACCTCTGTCTATTCTCTAATTCACCCGATCCGATAGTACCCGTTTTTGGAACGTCCAGTGCCAAAGTCACTGAATGGGTAAGTCACCAATCCAATCCCTTTGACAAATCGGATGTCATATTAGATATCATATTCTATATATATAGAAATATCATAGATAGAATAGACATATAGAATTTTTGGTCGGCAAATT